>NC_056750.1:494240323-494307823 GCF_019279795.1 Protopterus annectens
AGCTTGTTCACCTACATCACTAGAGTTGACACATTAGAAAGGTTGATCTGAAGTAGGGACTTCATTTGTCAGCAACCTGTGGGTCTTGGATCCGATATCGGATTCGTGCCGGCAACTTGTTTCATAGCTAATGGATCTGAGCTCCCAGCTCCTCCCCTCACCCATAATCCCCTGCCCACCCTCCATGACCTCAGATCTAGTTTGCCGCGCTTGTGAGTAGCTGGATTTTCGAGCTCTTAGCGAGTATTTTTGATAAGTGAATATTTTCTTCCACTTTCCCTATCGTTAGCTTAAAAAAAGTGTGTAAGAGTCAGGTTCCCTGTATTTTTATATCTTTTATATAGTTTTTTCCCTCCCTTCGCTGGCCGTTAGTGTGTGTTTGTGTTTTGGGGCCTGTGTGTTTGTGTAGTCCTTATTTTTTTCCTCAAGTATGGCTGAGGCCCCAAAAGCCATTTTTTCAAAATGTACCGAGTGTGGCCATAAGCTCTCCCCGGCTGATGGCCACACTCTGTGCGTTCGGTGCGTTGGGGTTGAACACCTCTCCTCAGGCTGTACCATTTGTGCAGCGTTCAACCCCAGGGCACTAAAAGAGCGGAGGTCGAAGCTGCCCCCGGACTCGGCTTCGGCCCCCGCTCCTCCCGTGGCACTACCACATCCTGTGGTGATAGCCACTCCTGCCCCCCTTCCTTCGGCCGGGACTCAAACTCCCGCTAAAGCGCCGGAGGACAGGGAGGCCAGGAGGGAGAAACGGAGGGAGAAGCACCACAAGCGGCGGGCCGAGGCCTCCGCTTCGGCCCCGCCGGCTAAGCGGGCTTCTTCCTCCACAGCTTCTAGGTCTCCTCCTCCTCGGCTCCGATCTCCTTGTTTCTCCCCAGGACCCGAGGAGGAGAAGGCCCGATCTCCATCGAGGTCATTGAGGCGGCATTCCAGTCCTGCTTCGGTGGCCTCATCGAGATCGACTTACAGTATGTCAGATGCAGACTTGGACCGGATGATGCGAAGGTTCATCCAGGCCCAGCTGCAGATGGGAGTGCTCTTGCCTCTCCCCCCTTCGGGGGGGAGCTCGACACCCTTTTTTGCTCCAATTGCTCCTTCTCCAACCCGCTACTCGGGTTCGGAGCATTCGGAGCCGGGCAGCGTCGGAGCCGGGGGTGGGTCGGTGCCGACAGTACTTGGTACTTCGGATCCGACCCTGCCCTCGAGTCTGTCGGATCCAACCTCTCGGAGCCGTGGGCCGAGCTTCGGATCCAAGGGATTCAGTGTGCCTTCGGCTCCATCCAGGTCAGAGCACACTGGTCCTTCGGATCCGACGGTCTCAGCGCCGGCTCCGATCCCTTCATCGGATCCGAGTGGGAGTCGGCTCTCGGAGCCCAGGGAGAGCGGTTCCCCCTCGGCCTTCGATGTAGTGGAGAGGGCTCTGTCGAGAGCATCCGGACCCCCGGCCCTTGTCTCGTCTCCACCCTGCACTCCCTCTCTGCTGGGCCAGGCTTCCATCACCCGGCCACAGGGACAGCCTGCTTCGATGTCCCAGGTTGTTCCATTGGAACAGGATGTTGCTGGCGAGACCTCCTCGGACAGCCCCGAGGAAGTGCCTCGCAAGCACAAGTGCATGAGGAGGCACGTGGGCTCCCCCGGGTCCTTTACTGCGGACACGCACTTTGATGAAGGGAAGGCTCCCAAGATCACCCCCTGAGGATGTCTCCTTTGGAGACATCATGGAAATGCTTAGGATCAGAGGTGGGTGGTCTGCCCCCAAGGCTTCCTCCGACGAGTCCATGTTTCTGGAGGCATTCGAAGCAGGCCTGTCTACCTCTTGGGTGTCCCTCCGCCAACCCCTGGTGGACCTTATTACCACCAGGGCGTGGAAGGACCCGGACACCGTGGAGCCAGTCCCTAAATGCCCGGACAGGATACTGAGCCCCCCCGCAGACCGGTCCCACTGGAGCAAGGGTCCCCCCGTAGATGCCATGTTGACGGCGGCAGCCACGAAGAGGGAACTAGCTCAGGAGAGCCCCTCAGTCCATCCACCGAGCAAGGAGTCCTGCTCGATGGATCGCTTAGGGAAGTGAGTTTTTAGTTCAGTGACCTTTTCGGTAAGGTCCCTAAACTATATGGCACACGTTTTCAGGATGCAGCGAGATCTTATCAAAGAATACGCTGCCTCCCCCCCCCCCCCCCGAGTCCATGTCGGCGGAGGACAAACAGTTGTACTCCACCCGAATGGCCACTCTGAGATCCATTTCGAATACCTCTATGCGGCTATTGTCCCACGCCACCGAGGGAGCCGCTAGAGCTAGCGGAGCGGGCCTAGTCATGAGACGTCAGGCCTGGTTCCGGCATTGTGACTTTGCGGAGCCCTTTAAAGCGTCCTTTGCGACCGCCCCTTTCGATGGTTCTGCCCTGTTTGGCAAAACGGTTCGCGAGATGCTAGTCCAGAGCGAGAAGGACGGGAAGACGTTGTCTGCCGTCGGAGTCCGCTTCTCTGCTCCCCAGCGGACCTTTTCGAAGAACCAAAAGGGTCAGAAGAAGATGTGGTTAAGGAAATCGCAACAGTCCCAACCCGCTCCGGACAACCAGTCCTTCCGTGGCAGAGGAGGACAGGGAGAATGCCGCCCCAGGGGCAGAGGGGCTCCGAGGAACTTTGGGTCCAGAGAATCCTTCTCTGACCGGCCCATGCAGCAGCCCTGAAGTGTTGCCCGGCTGCTCCACTCTGGAGGCAGTCGGGGGGTGCTTCTCAGAGCACCTAGCGGCATGGGAGTCCATCACGTCAGACCGCTGGGTGCTTCAAATTATATCCAGAGGGTACAAAATTCCAATGCTTCATGTCCCCAAAATCAGGAACTTCCCGATGTACCACCCGATCAGAGGGAGGCTGCAGCCGCAGAAATCCAGCAGCTGCTAGGAAAAACAGCCATCTAGCCCGTCCCCCAAGACCAGCTCGGATTAGGGTTCTACTCCAGGTTCTTTCTGGTGCCAAAAAAGACGTGGGACTTGAGACCAATTCTAGACCTTTCCCATTTGAACCTGTCGGTAACCAAGGAAAAATTCCAAATGGTCACTCTTCAATCTATTCTCTCCCTCCTACGGGAGAATGATTGGATGTGCTCTATAGACCTCAAGGATGCGTACTACCACATTCTAATGGACAGACGATCCAGGAGGTTTCTCCACTTCCGGCTGGGAGCCAGTCACTACCAGTTCAGAGTCCTTCCCTTTGGCCTCACCACAGCCCCCAGGGTGTTCACCAAGGTGTTAGCAGTGATAGCGGCCCACCTGAGACTCCAGGGAATGCAGGTCTTCCTGTACCTGGACGACTGGCTCCTGATCGTCCCAACAAGGCATCTACTTTGCTCAGCCAGAGATTACTTTCTCCGCCTAGCCCCCCAATTAGGCATCACGATCAATGCGGACAAATCTTTCCTTGCTCCGACACAAGTCATAGAATTTATAGGAGCCAGAATAGACACCAGAGATCTACGAGCTTTCCTGACTTCGGAACGACTACGGAATTTGCAACTTCATGTGCGAACCATCCTCCAGTCAGAAGCCCCACCGGCGGAATTGGTCCTGAGGACGCTGGGCTCCATGGCGGCAGCAATAACGCTCCTTCCATGTGCCCGCCTGAACATGAGGGTACTGCAGTGGACCCTTCTAGTGCAATGGTCCTTTCATTCTTTTCCTCTCCATCACCCCATCGCTATCAGCATGGCTTGCAGGAGGGCCCTGTTATGGTGGCTTCATGCTCCGGATCTCCATACGGGCCGACCCTTCTGCACTCCTCCCCCTCTCGCCACGGTGACCACGGATGCCTCCCGCCTCGGGTGGGGGGGCATTATTCAGGCAGGATAGTCCAAGGCACGTGGAACGATACAGAGGCCTCCCTGCATATCAACATTCTGGAGATGAGAGCGGTGCTGTACGCGTTGCAAGCACTTCAGAATCTCCTCCCCGTAGGAACTATTGCAATTCAGTCGGACAACATGTCTGTTGTCTGGTACATCAACAAACAGGGGGGAACCAGGTCTTACCCTCTATGCCGTGAAGCCATGAGAGTGTGGGAATGGGCGATTTCCACCAACCGCTTTCTGATTGCAACGCACATTCCGGGGCGGGCCAACATCCTAGCGGACTAACTCATCCGCACCATTCTTTCCCCTTATGAGTGGTCTCTCAACCCACTAGTAGCGAAGCAGATATTCGCAATATGGGGGCAACCCTGCTGCGATCTCTTTGCCTCTCCCTCAAACACCAAATGCGACAATTTCTTCACTCTGATTCCCCCTCCAGGGGAAACTCCAAGAGATGCTCTGGTGCATGCTTGGCCACCCAGTCTACTTTATGCCTATCCTCCTCTTCCCCTAATGCTACAGCTCTTACAGAAAGCCTCGCGGTTGGGGAGCAGGATGATCCTCATTGCCCCATTCTGGCCTCGGCAAACTTGGTTCCCTTACCTGTGGTCTCACCTAGTGAATCCCCCCTGGATTCTGGATCCCAGTCCGGATCTAATCTCCCATCCGTTGGGCTTGTCGACCCCAAATCTGGACAGTCTGAAGCTGACAGCTTGGTTGCTCCAGTTCCACTCATAGTTAGGACTCCCGGTATCTCTTCACCAGTCAAAGCCATCCTCGTGGCAGCGCATAAACCTTCCACCAGGAAAGTGTACCGCAGTAAATGGAAACGTTTTTCCGTCTGGGCGGAGCATCATAATCTAGATCCCTTTACGGCCCCTCTTCCATCCATACTAGACTTCCTAACCGGACTTTTTCAGGAAGGTGCTAGTTGCTCAACTGTCAAAGTACAATTGGCGGCCATCTCCCATTACCATGTGGGACATGACACAGGGCCCTTGATGTCGGCCAAATTGTATAAAACCTTTCTCAAGGGTACTTTTCTGCTCATACCCCCCATCAAAGAAGCCGTACCCCCTTGGGATCTTTCACTAGTTCTTCAAGCCCTAACTGCTCCCCCATTTGAGCCTGCCGCTTCAGTGGATCTCAAATACTTGTCCTGGAAAACAGCATTCCTTGTAGCCATTACTTCAGTGAAAAGAGTTTCGGAACTTCAAGCCCTTTCTGTGAAGCCTCCTTACTTGATTTTTCATCCGGACAGAGTGTACCTCAGAACCAATCCCTCCTTCCTTCCCAAAATAGCATCAGAAACCAATATAAATCAATCCATAAGTCTACCGGTCTTCTTTCCTAAATATCAGAATAAAGGAGAGTACAAGCTGCACTCATTAGATGTTCATAGGCAGCTACATTTTTATACTCATAGGACTGCTGGTCACAGGCAATCCGACCAGCTGTTAATTTCCTTTGCCAAATTCAATTTGGAGAAAGCAGTCTCAAAAATCTCCTTGTCACGCTGGATTTCCCAATGTATTCTTTTAGCGTACCAAGCTTCTGGGAGACCCGCACCTGGAGGAGTTTGCGCACATTCCACTTGTTCCATCTCTACTTCTGCTGCCTTCAAATCTAGATTTCCGTTGGATGATATTTGTTCGGCAGCCACTTGGGCCTCATCTCATACCTTTATTAACCACTACAAACTGGATGTAATTTCTAGAGGGAGAGCATCCTTTGGCTCTGCGGTGCTCCGCAATATCCTTCCATAATGGCCACCCAAGATTCAGGTAGCTGGGGACTCTGTCCCACAGGTTGCTTACAAATGAAGTCCCTACTTCAGATTAAGAAGTTATGTACTCACCATAATGTTCCATCTGAGTAGGTGGCTTCCTTTGTCTGCAACCATCCCACCCTCCTCCCCCCTGGCCTTCATAATGGATCTATGTAGATTGTTTATTGAAATACCCTTTTTGGGTATCTATAGAGGGGCAAACTTGGTCTGAGGTCATGGAGGGTTGGCAGGGGATTATGGCTGAGGGGAGGAGCTGGGAGCTCGGATCCATTAGCTATGAAACAAGTTGCCGGCTCGGATCCGATATCGGATCCAAGACCCACAGGTTGCAGACAAATGAAGCCACCTACTCAGATGGAACGTTATGGTGAGTACATAACTTCTTATTTAGCTACTTGTAGGCTTTTCTTCATGGCTTTGTTGTATTTCTTTGCATTAGAACATATGCATCTCAGTTCACTAACTTTGTAACTAAGGTAATCTAATTTATTATATTAATTACATTTGTACAGACTGTTCTTAACTTGATTACTTTTTTCTTTCCTCTGCATTCTTTATAAAGACAGAAGTGTATCTATAGCCACGTAGCCAGTTTCACATTTTCTTTATGGTTAACAGAGGTCCATACTCTGCATGCACTGGTTTTATTAAAAACCTTGTCTTGTGTCATTAAAATCAGCATTTTTGTATGGAACTCTGTTTGCAGACATAATTTGGAAGAATGGCAGATGCTATGACATTGTTGCACTACCTTAAGTGATTAACCATTTTTGGAGGGTGTGATCTTCTATAGTCATTTATAGCCACTTATAATACCACAGTTCTTGGAGGTTCAGACTCATTGTTGTATAACATTTGATAGCACTTAGTAAAAAGTACAAGAATGACCCATCAAAGCTGGAGTCTTCACTGTGTAATACCTTAAGCCTCCTGTAGTGGAGACTCATGGGATATATGCAGATGACCCAATAGGGACCTCCCAGTGTTTCAGCTATATGGGTTTTGAATGTCTGTGACTTTTTACTTTTACTCCTACTAGAGCAAACTTGAGGCCAAACCCCACAAGTTGTGGAAATGCCATATTTTGACCTTCTGAGCTCATCACTACAGTATAAATGGATTGTTTGGCCATGTTTTGGAAACACAGAAGTTAGAAACAAGCCTGATGTCCATAACATTATAATGTAAAATATCCCAAATGCCATCCAAACCAAAGGATGAAAAGGTCACACAGACAAACCATTTAGTAAACACTACAAGAATATTCCAACAAAACTAGAGTCTTCACTATGTGATACCTTAAATTTCCTTTAGCGGAGGCTGTTTTGTGAATTCTACAACCCCCTTGAATGTCTTCATCATCATCATCCACTTTTTATCTATCCACTGTTTTAGATCTATTTTTAACCAGCTCATCCTCCTTGACTGTCACATTGGATGGTTTGCAACTCTTGCGTTTTATACCCAACAGTTTTATCATCAGGGGCTGCATTCCCCACACCACCGCCTGTGTAAATATCCAAATTCTGAGTCTGCTTATACTTGAGGGAAAGAGGAAATCTTCCTTGCACCCAAAGTCGCCGATTTCAAGGAAATCTTCAATCTGTAGCTAATTTGTTTTCATTTAAATCAGTTTAGTTTAATCCCATTCCAAATAAAATGTCATCACTGAAACATGCATCTCTGTGCCCTTGACTTTTATATCCCTCTGATACAGCTTCCTTCGCTGTTTTCCCCAATGTATGCTGCATTGTTGCTTTCATTTTTCTGTACTCTTTTCATCTTAAATACCCCATAACCAGAAATTTCTATTCCCATTCCTTCTTGTTACAGTCCATATCCGTTATTCCAATCATATCTGCCTGTTTGTCAGTAACAAATAGTTCAAGCCTATCTATCTTTTGAGCCACACACTGACCCTTTTACCTTTACTTGATATCATCTAGAAGTCCACCTCCTCCTCTTCTCAATTTCCCCTGCCCCAACTGCTCGCTCTTGCACATAGCATTCCCTTCTCTGATGTTTCCATTTTGTCCACTTGTTTATCTTTCTTTTGCCCTCTTTCGCTTCCTTTCTTTGTTCTGACTCTGATATCCTCTCCTCCATACTTAGTTTGCCTACGTTTTCTGCCCCTGACTTACTATCTCATTCATCCAAAGCTTCCCATCATCATTCTTCTTATTTTTTCCTGAAATAAATCTTCAAAGTCCACCTTACATGTTAATTTAAAGGCACAGTAATAATGATAATAGTAATAATAATAATAATAACAATACCAATTTGTTAACCAGATAGGCTGAGTGGACACGGTCCATTTTCAGGGGCTTACCAGGAGCACTGTGTGGTTAAGTGAATTGTTTGAGGCCACACAGTAGGCAGATGAGGGAATTAAACTCTGTACCTCAAGGACTAAAGCTGACAACCTTAACATCTGCGCCATCTGCCAGACATAACCATTACCCTGATGTTCCTTTCTGTCTCCTGCATAAATGTGCAGCCTTCTTAGGCCTTCCTTTTTGCCTTTATGTTACCTTCATTGGTCATTTTTCCTCACAGTGATGACTATATGTAGCAGCCCTTTCCTTTTGTGACCTCTAGTCACAGCTTTGGCCCGTCATGGTAAGTTAGGCCTAGGATCAGTTCCACCTCTACCAAGCAGCTCCTTTCTTCCCTACCATATATTCATAGTAATTTTTATTTAAATTATATGATATTTTTAGGCCATGTAGTCATCTATCTGGCTGCATACGGTGACCCCCTTTTCCTACTGGCCAGAATGACTGGCTTTTACCTAGACTGGCGGTGACCATCTGGTACACCAGCAGCAGTAATGTAGTATACAGTACAGGTGAAGCATCTGAGCTCTTTGTTCAGTTCAGCCTGCAAAGGCTTTTGATGATTATGTTTGACCTAAACAGTATACAACACTGTCACTACATGGACAGTTGTTCTGGATGCTTAAATAAAGATTCCCCACACACACTTCTCATTTATTTATTTATTTTTTTTTACTTATTTTCTTTTTTTTTTAAACTGGATAGAATGTTGATCACTGCATGACTATTTGCAGGCTCAACCTGGGTTATACTCTGTAGTAATTACAAAAATATTTCTAGTCAAACAAAAATAGTTAACAAATAAAGTTAAACCATCCATACATTTGTCAATCAGTGTAGTCAGAGATGACCAGTAGTATCAAAAAATGAGAATGCAATTATACATTTTATGTACATATATAACACAATGTTAGTTGTGAATGTCCAGCATTCTGGCATGTACATTTATATAGTTTCTTTAGGACTTGTTTGATTTCATTCATTTTCAGTTACTTGATGAAGTCCAGTAAATGAAAGGGTTGTCAGTGGAACACTGATTGGAAGTCAAACTCACCTGTAATGGATAACAGACTATTAAAGAAGAATAAAAAAAAAATTAAAAACTTAACCAAACCTTTGGTCCATCAGGTTGGCTGTACTCATGTGTAATAGGTCACACGTGATTTTTGACATCTATATAATTTATTTATAAATCTTATATTCATTAGAGTTTCATGTTCCAGTTCTCCAGTGCTTTCTTTGTAATCTAAATTATAAATACTTGTTTGTTTTTCCACACCTGCACAGTCGAATTCTCAGCTTTATATATTTACCTGTAGGGGGTGTGTTTGGTGCTGCAGGAGCTCTGATTAATAATAATCACCTGGTATTTAGGCATATACTTCAGTATTTCAAAAGCCAAAACAATAACAAAAAAATGCTTCCATATTTGATTCCACAGTAGGTCAGTTAATACTGTATTCCATATCATTAGTAATAGTTATTTTAAATGTTTTAGTGTGCACATCTAGTTGTAAACTTTTAAAAAACATCAGCAGTTGTGAGTGAAACAAGGTGCAAATCTGAGAGCAAATATTCTCATGTTCTGCCATAGCAGTCAGTGAAAACATATCCTGACTAACTTCTTTAATGTACACCCTTGCTATGGGTCTTGCTGTTATGTCTAGAATTTTACTTTGTTTGTAGGTTTGAAACTGCTTACGTAGTATAAAATATCTGATAAAATTCTTAAATATTTTTTTTCTGATGCGTTCAGCCTTGTTTCATAATGTTAACAATTTACCACACTTCCAATGTCTAGTACTGTGGAAGTTCTAAGATGTACAGCTGTCAGTTCTTCAAAACTAAGCTACGAGATGTGTACTCATTGGGCCACTGTGCTGGCATCACATTTGCTTTCCATACTTAAGGCATGATATTACATTTAACATGTCATAAGGTGTATGCATTGCTTGTTGCAAATTCTGGAATGAGGTCCCAATAGTGCCTTTGTCATTCAGCCTTCAGCTACCAGTCATGATTTACCAAAACAACCATCCTGTGAAGCTGGCCTAGGAGAAGAAATAGGACTCTCCCTGGTGAGTTGTCACCCTCAGTGCTTGCACAATTTTTTACTACATGCAGTAAACCTCTCTCCCTGTTTGCTGAAAAGGCAATGCTGACCTACCAGAAGTACACATGACAGCAAGCCCACAATCCTAGTTGTAGTACACTGCACCGTTTGGGGAGTCTCACAGGCCCAGAATACCAAATGCAAATTCTGTAGTATTGTATCTTCCTTCAGGTGACTTCCCATTAGAGTTCTGGTGCTGCCTTTCCCCCAGGATAGACAATTTGACAACAGCCATTTATGGCCATCCTTCTGTGGCCAATATTTGGGACACTAGTGAAACATGAATTGTCTGTGACATAGGGAGAAGTCCTCTTCACAGCAGAGCCAGTTCTGATATTCCTTATGAATCGAGTCCATCACCATCTACTTTCACCTACTCCATTATATTGCTTCTTCTCACAGCTGCCTGTGCCTCAGAATTAGTTCTTTTGCAGTTTACCATATCCTCTCCTATCTTAGAACTGTTTTCTGTGTACTCACTTCTATCCTATCCTGCTGTTTTCCTTCTACATCTCTTTACATTATCCCCATCCTTCCCACCCCCTGTTACTCAGCAGTTTGTTATACCCCATCAAACTGCTTTCATTCCTGCCTGTCAGTGGTTCCTCTGCACTGGTTTTCTAAACCCTGTTTCTGCCCCTCCAAATGCATGTGCCCAAATCCTAATCTTTGCAGACGGGCTCTCTTTGCCTCCTCTTATCCTACTTTCCTGCCTTCTTTTGCCTCCCAACTGCCAATATCACTTGGTCCTGACTGTCTTGAACTAGTGTACTCTTGCTCAAGGATATCTATGCTTTTAAGCTCCTCCATCCTCTGCACTGCCCACACCCTTTTCCTTTCCACAGTTTGCTAAGCCAAACCTTCATTTAGAACTCTGAACACACAACTCAGGTTTTCCCTTCCTTCTTCCTCCACCTGAAGCTATTTCAATTTTGACTTATTCTATCCTCTGCTCTTGCTCCCCCCCCCCTGGTTCTTTACCTTTTTGTTTTGTATGTACTCCATGATTGTGGCCCTGCCACAAATCTGTCTCCCTTAATTAATGTATGCCTAGTCAAGGGCTGCCAGCTCTGTAACATACAGTCTCTACAAATCTCTGCACTCTTTGCAGGGCTCCCATTTGCACTTCTTTTGTGTAGCACATTGAGTGGGATTACTGACCTGCATGCACTTAGTGCTCGATTTCTATGTATCCTGATTCAGTGGCACTGAACAGCACTGCTAATTTTGATGGGTCATTCTTGTAAGTTGTCTTTCTGTACTGTGATGCTACTTTCTTAGAGTGAGCTATGGACTGCTGAGTTAGTCAGATGAAGCAGGTTTGAAATTCTTTCCTTCTGCCTTTCTTTTGGCTATAATAATTGTATTACTTTCTTCCAGCGCAGTTTTCATAATGCTTTTTTGTACTTCTCATCATGATGCTTTTGTTTCTTTTTTTCCTCTTGTTCTCTTACCTTTCTGGGTGTTGCCCTCATTTTCTAAGGTTGCATCTGCATTCTGTAACATCAGCTTATTGTAAGCAGCTCCTTCTTTGCACTGTCATTTCATCAATGGCATAAATAATAGTGACTGTACTAGTCTGTATTGTTCTTTTTTAGAACATCCTTCCAGTCTTCCAGAACTGGCCATGAACGTAAGCTGACATTATTAAGTACTTGAAATAAAAGTCAATAATCATAGATTGTTAATTGACATTTGTTGTATTTGCACTGTTATGTTATGGAGCTTTTCTCCCCGGACCTCTGCTGTAAATGGACCTTGTTCCAGTCGGGCTTTCCCGGTAAACAAATGTAAAATAAAACTAAAAAAATAAAGTTTGTGTAAACTATGTAACCTTGATCGTTTAGTTCATAGAATGTTCCAAGTCAAATAACTTTGTGTACCTTTGTGCCCCCAAGATATAGAATATTCTGCATTAGACAATGAAGTGAACAGTCATACCTTCAACTTATGCCCCCATTCTGATGTGCGAATACTTGTAGACCACACACTGTCTTCCTTTAAGCCTGCCACCCATCTGGATGCCTTTAAAGAAGCAGATCTGCAGAGGAGTGTAGGGTGACTATGGTAAACTGTGGCATGTAATTTGAAAGCATCATGCCACAGTGAGGTTTTAGCTTTTACTTATATTTTATTTGTACATTTGTTAATTTAACACAAACATTTTTAAACTCTGCTCTCTATTTCTGTTAACTTGGCAACCAGTCAACCACCTTTACAGTGGCACATCTTAGGAGATGCAAAGTATAAATAAGGGTTTGTGATTCTTTATTTTGTAGTTTGACTTTTGTTTTTAAATTAATACTTCTGTCTGTGGTGTTAAACACATTGTTACATTTTATATACCATGTATGTGAAGATAGTTTTATCTGTACTTAGTGTATTTTTGTGCACTGGGCTTAGTCCTTTTATTGAAAACTGAGCAAGAAGAAATCAGATGTAACCTATAAAATATGGTCTCTCTGAGTATATTAATGGCAGTTTGATGATTCAGACTATGTTTTATTTTATCAGATTGTAAAGACCATGAGTTAATTGATCACAGGAAGGTCACTATTTTTAATCTTCTGGCTATAAAATGCAACAAAAGTAAAACACTTAGCAATACACAGAAAGTGTACAGATTTTGTTCTACAGAGCATTAACCTATTAATGCTAGATCAGAGGGCATTTTCCTCTTCAGAGTCCTTTATTAACCTTTCATTAAACTGTCTGGATTTCAAGAAATGTATATAGTAAGTCTGTGTTTAATCAGATTCTTTAACCATAAAATGTCAGTTAGAAAAATCTGCTAATTTAATTGAGTCTCAAATACAGCTGTTAAAGTACTGATTTCAGTTTTAGAAGCCTGAAAAGACCCATATTAATCATGAGAAGTATATAAAAAGTTAGCATGCTGTTACATCAACATTAATATTGTCACACAGAGTTCTAAATTTCTTTTCATTATTTGTTTCAATTAAAGGTGAATTACATTCTTGAATCACGAGCAAGCACAGCACGTGCAGACTATTTTGCTCAGAAACTAAGGAAACTGAGCAGGAGAACAAGCTTCAGCTTCCAGAAGGAGAAGAAATCAGGGCAACAATAATGTTTAGCCTGAAGCAAAAACTGAATGATTCCAAGGAGTACTAACAGCATCTCCACAGATTGGAACTGTTGGAAGTCAGAAGTACAGCAATATGCCAAGAGCTAACAATGTGAGCAAATCAGAAGCAAGTTGTCCTTCTGTGAGTTCATTTGTGCACTCTCTGTGATGGGATGTTGGATGCATTGACTTATCTGTAATATTATATTTGAATAGCCATATCAGAACTAAGGGTGCCTTCTTACCTGAGGATCCCTTAAGCCTAGGCTTGTGAGCACAGGCTGATTGGACCCATTAAAATAAACAATCAAGTGAAAAATGTATGCCTCACTGCCTGAAAATACACTTATTAAGGTATTGTTTGTGAAATGGTCATTAAAGATGTCATGTGGGTAAACTGCCTCAAACTGTATTCTTAACAAAAAAAAAGTGTAGTTTTGGAAGGCTCATGTGATCGCTGGTAACTGCATGAAAGTTGTCCATTGATGCATATGCTAGAATGTCAGTTTATTTTTCTTTAATTATTTTGTGAGAATGGCTCAGATACAGTATGTTTTAGCCACGTTGTTACCCATCTGTTACATTCCTCCTTTATGGACTCATGAAATAGTTGCAGTTCGTCCATCTGCATATGTTGAATTACACTCTGAATCCACTCATTTGAGTTCAAACCCTAGAAAGTAAAGCTCATATTTTGTTTTGCATAATGACTGCAAATAAAAGATTCTGAGAGGGTGAGAAGGAAGCAAAAAGTTCACTTGGCCACTGCTTCATTAAAACCTTTAGAAGACCACCAGTGGAGACTTCACAGAATACAAGGATCATTTCAGTCTACAAAGGAGCTGTTACTATTCTGCTTCTTAAACACATCACCTCAGGATACGTAATCTACCTAGAACTGCTTTCACTGACACTGAATTGAATGGAGCTTGTGAAAACAGAACTGTACTGAGGAAGATATTTTGGAAGAGAATTAACACCCATTCAGTTCAGGTTGTAATTTTAACTTGGTGTATTTTAGTCATTATTAATAGTGTTGCTTCAAAAGACAGCATTCCCAGTTTCATATGAAATATTTTTGGGAAGCTTCAGTGAATGCCAAGCCCCATGGAGACCTGCAACAGATTTGACCGTCCTTTCATTAAACTATTGTAACTTAAAGTACAGTTTTGCTTTTAGGTGGTTATTAAAGAAGCTTTTGTATGTTTCTTTTTGAACCTAATCTTCCACCTTTGTATTTAAGAATACATTCATTCTTTTTCCTTGACAGGATACACATTTTTTTATGAACAGTAAAGCCTTTTTACTGTCACCTGTGAATGACCTGAATTGTACCTGCGGATGAGCTACTTTTTCTGTAGCCATTGAAATGATAATGTAGTTTAATTTTAAATTTGTCTTTAGCAGCAGATTGGGACTGTATAATATTCTTTATTTTTTTTATGTTGTAATAACAATATAAACCATTGTGCATTTCCAAATCTGTATTTGCCTTTTTATTTCTAAAAGGACTAGTTTTATTATTTAAAGTGTTTTTTTAGACTTTACTAAAAAATGTTAACATTCAGTTCCATGGTCAGTTTTTGAGAATTTGACAACTCTAGTCTGAAGAACACAGCTGAAATCTGACACAGTAATGAGAGCGTTGATGCACTGAAATATGAGCATGTAGGTCACCTGCATCATCTGTGGTCAGGCTGTTCATTTCTAACTGATGGAGTCTATGACTTGCCACAGAAATAGAACATTAGAAGATAGGGGAGCTGCTACTCTGATACCTCTTAGACTGAGGGCTGATAACTTAATTTGTATGATTGTAAGCCCCACACTTTACAGAGAAGGTCTGCATACAAGGAAAAAATTAAGTAAACTGAGCTTCCATTCTTACACTGATGAGAACACTTGTGTCTTTTTTTTTTCAAATATAATTTTTATTAGTTTTGCAAGATTTATAACAGAAAAAAAAACAGAAACATATCAAGACACAACATAATACATTACATACAATTATCAGTCTCGCTGTACAAAAGGATTGCAACCTTGTCACAAGCAGACATATCCCATCATAGCAAGGCAATAAAAAAGAGAAGGAAAAAAAGGTAATAAAAGAAATACTTCTATCCTAAACAACCAGGGTAGCTGTATCAAAAACATGAACCTTAGGGATAGAAAGTAGTGAATTTGACCCCCTTATAAGAAACTAATGTGATACAAGAAAAGATATAATTTGTCCATATTTACAGGAGAATTAGCGATGGTTAGAGGAAAGAATGTAAGTTTGGTTAATGAGTAGAATAAAGAAGAAAAAGGGGCTATATTGTGAGAGAACACTATTCATAATATTTACAACTATTTACAACTTGGATGCCTTAACAAATGTGTAAAGGGACATCATACTAGTGTGATTGACAATAGATTTTCATCAGCATTAATTTGTTATAGGACTGAAAAGTACGAACACAAAGGTCTTCACAAATTCTGTTAATAGTAGTGATTGTTGTATGACAATTATTTTGATTGAATTAAGTCAGAGACTGCACCAGTATTTCTGGAAATAGTCTTTTTTTTCTTTTTACTGTTAGAGCAAAATTTATGTACAGATATATACTTAATTGCCATAGTTTTAAAATTATCCCAAGAGATTACTGAGGGATTTACCCAGTTCTTAGCTCTAAAGTATTTGAAAAGAGCACACACAGTTAAGATGTGTCTCCGCAGATCTGTTATAGGTTTAGGAATAATATTCAGAGAGAACACTGTAAGAGTCCTGAAGGTTCACTGTTTGTCATCAGAGACCATCATCCCAGTAATAGTGTCCTGTATTTTTAGGCTGTGTGACTGGAATCCAACTCTCTTGTCAGAGACGTCAAAAGTGCAAAATACATACTGCATTTGTTGAACAGGACCGATTTTCTAAAGTTCTATATATTTTTTAAAGTGTTTTCCAAGGGGAAAGCCTAGCTGTGCTTCACCCCTTGATACTTTGTGATTGCTGTACCACAGGTAAAACCGAAATACTTGAGGTGCCACTACCATAGCCTTGATCTTTGGCACAAAATCCGACACCAGTGATGCCACTTTAAAGTGTTGATCACTAGTATATCATACATAAGACTGCCCCTGCATTTTTATGTATTTCTCCAATTTATTTAACATTTGTTAACTGGGTAAGTTAACTGGTCCAAGGACCCTTTTCAGTCATGATCTGGGCAAGACAGGGCAGACAGTACAATTAAATATACAACAAAATGTAGAAATATTTACACTGCTGTTGACAGTAATATAGTTGTGGATATAGCACAGCACTGAATTTTCATTTAGGAACAGATAATTTTTCAGGTAAGTACAGTTCATTACTGACGGAGCAAATTAGTTTACAGTTCAAAGAAGCATTTCAATGAATATGATAAGAGCTGAATTAGTATTAAGCCAGTAGATAGAACAGATAAGTTTTCCTGCCTTATAGGCACTTTCTATCTGAATTTCTTAAGCACTTACAGGCTTTACAGGTTTTATCAAATATTTTGCAATTGTAGTTTGAAGCTAGTAGGTTTGTTCACTTGATTTATTTCTTCTTGGAGTATGGTCCAACTGAATAGTGCATTTTTAGACTTTTTTTTCTGTAGCTAATTTTAAAGGAGATGTGGCTAACTGCAACTAAGTGGTGTCTGTATTTCTCAGAGTATAATTGCAATCCATTTTAAAGAGTCTGGTCTTCAAAGGTGGACAGTATCCAATATTGTGGAGCTTTTAAGTAAATGTGTTCAGCAGTAGCTCTTTTCTTGCTGAAACTGTAAGCCATCTACCATTCTGTATTGTAGTGTAGTGGTGTTATATATTCTTAGCTAAGTTGATGAATCATAGTATTTTATTCTCTGTGGTTTGTAGTAAAGTGGTAGTAGCTGCTGAGTTTGCTAGAATAAGAACCAATCTGTATTTGAGCCTATGAATGTGTGCTTTCATGGCTATGGAAAGTCTGGCTTCTGGGGTGAAGAGATTGCTTATTGAATAGGCTGCTTTAAGTTGTCTTAGTATTTTGTTAACTTGGGTCTCTGTGAAGAATAAAAGAAAGAGAGCATGATAGAAGAAAGTAACACAATTCCTAAGTATCTTTAAGAGGTGATTGTAGGCAAAATTTTAAAAGAGGGATCAGTGATAACAGGGCTAGGGGCACATTTAATCTTTTGAGCTGCAACAAACAGCATGACCCAGTAGTCTTGCTGGTATTTACAAGTTTATTGTTGGCTAACCAGTTCCAAAGTACTTAAAAATCCAACTGCAGCTTTGTAGAGATTTCATGAGTTGATTTTCCATGCTTGGTGAACACTGCATCATCTGCATATATTATGCAGTAAAGTTGTTGGGAGGTCCCAAGGGAGATATTTAATAAATAATGAAAATAGAAGTGGTCTAACAACAGACCCTTGTGGGACTTTGCAGAATTTTTTCCTTTTACTGAGGAATTGTAAGCTCTCTGTATAGTGTGGGATATGTAGTTGTGAGACCATTGTACAATCTGTGGAGAGAAGCTGCACGCATACCTCTCAACTGTACAGATTTTCGCAGAATGTCCAGATTTTTGCCTCATATTTTTGGTCTGTTTTTCATAAGCTTGTGGTTTTCTGGCAAGTCAGTGGCAAATCATTAAAGATTAAAGTTAGAAAATTATGACAGACGTTTGAGTTTCAGACTTCATACCCTTCAGAAAATCCATGCTAATGCAAAACCTGTTTTTCTATCAACTTTCTAAGTTTTTAAGAGCAATATTTAAAAATTGTCCCAATTTTTGGGACTTTGTCCCACTTATTATGGCGTTGTCCAGATTTCTTGCTCTAATGGGTTGAGAGGTATGACTGCAGTCTCTAAGCTTATTTAGTAATTTCTTGTGATTGACTGTTTTGAAGGTTCTTTTAAGATCAAGAAATATTTAACCATTCATCAGACCTTGATTTATATTGTACATTTTATCAGTTGCATATATAAAATAGCTAAGTTACTTTAAATGGGACAAAAAACATGTTGTTTTGCAGTATTTCACATTTAGAAAGATATTCTAGTATCTGTTCATAAATGATTTTTCAACTATTTTTGCCAGTGGGCAAATGTTTGCAATAGGGTGGAAGTCTGAGGAGTCTGCTGGTCCATGTGTTTCAGAGAGTTGTGTAACTAGTATGCGTTTAAAACTTAAATATTTTTTGTAGTAAAGGATGAGTTAAATATAAGTGTAAGATGTTTACTGAGAATAGGGCTAACTACACTGGGGATTTATAGCTATAGAGAGTGACAGAAGGGATTGTAATGGATCTTTTCTAACGGTTTCTGCACTCTTTTCTTGGTAACAGTTTTGAAGTAGAAGATGGGGCATTGTATTAGTTAGTGAAAGGGTTTAGAAGGAGTTATGGTGGCATACAAGTGAAGTGTGAACCATTGTGAGATACAAGATTGGATATGTTTTCAAAGGGGTCCCATTCAGTTTATCAACATTTCAGAATGTCAAACTTCATGTGGAAGAGGCCTTGGGATCAACATTCTGAAACGTCAAAATGTTTGCATTGAGATCATGGTACAGTGGGGATCAGGGAGTTTTCCCTTTTCTCTACTGTAGTCTGATGTTGTAGCTGAAATATAATAAGCAGAGGGTGCAGGGGTGTTTGTTTTTGAGGTTTCTTCGTTTTTTCGTTATTTCAAAATGTCAATCATATATTCTCGACCATAAGAGGTTTGATATTATGGGCAGTTGATTTTGTAAAGTTGATTCTTCTAATGATGCCTTTAATCGTAGCTAAGAGGAGTTTAGATATGGTGTATTGTTTAGGAAAGATGGATTTGATACAGGGCCAAACTTGTTTGGCCAACCAAGGTGCTTGCTGCTGCCATAGAGATTCAGCTCTGGTTGGTTTTATATTCCAGCTTTTACCTAAAAAGAAGAAGAAATTTGCTCTGCTTAAGTTTATGACAGGGATCTGACTTGCATCCTTTCCAGGATGTGTCTCTTAGTTTTATAATATTTGTCAACTCTTTGTTGAGCCAGTGGGAGACCTCCTTGACATTTTATTTTTCAGGGGGTATAGCCTATTTTGGATGGGTACAACTAGATTATAGAATGTGGATAGGACAGTGGTTGGTCAGTGCACTGGTAAAGCATGCTACAATCAACATAGCTAAGTTCTTTCAATAGGATTTCATGAGGTAGTGTTGAGAAACTTCTTATAGTGATGATTTGTGAAGGGAATTTGGAAGCTCTAAAGGCCAAGGTAGAGAGAGAAAAAGTTTGTAATCTACATCCTAACTAAAATCTCCATGGAGTATCCTATTTAGGGAGATTATTTAGTATCCTTTGGTACCAAAAAACGGGTTTAGTAGTTAGAAAGTGGAGATAGAATGTCAACTGGATCATGGGGACTTGAAGGATAAGGGAGATATGGCTTGTAGACAGGATCAAAGCAGAAGGAACTGCAGACTTTCCTGAGCAGGGTAGCATTTTTTGATTTGTGAACCGTTACATTTATTCTTTCTAATGCACTTGTGCACTTGTACACTTGTGCAGTATCCAGGAAGAAAAATGCACTCCTTGTGAAGATGACGTACATGCAGCCTTTATTCACATTGGATGGCTAGGAATAATATATGACCAGCAGAACTGCGTAACATCCCTAGACAGTAGAAAGTAATCTTAAGTTTACATAGAAGATTATATGCCAAGTGTGATCTTAAGAAATTAAAACTGGAATTTAAACTGAACCTGGATTAGACTATTAATTCTGTTTTTATATTTCTGTCATTTCTTGTTGTGATAGTTTTGCATAAATATAGGATCAAGGATCAATGTTTGAGACAGTTTTCTTTCTTTTAACATTTTTCGTATCCAAGACCACAAAACAGTACTGCTTTGTCACAGTTTCTCTTATTGTAACAAAATGTGATGCTGTAACAGGGAATTTGGGCTAAGCTACTAAGACTGATGGACTCTAAAAGTAACTAAATTAAATTACTAGTAGAATACAGATGAAATTGTGCTCTGCTTTTAAAGTTTTCTTTGCAGGGCTATTACCTCTTGAAATGAATACTATATTATTCCGTTATTTCTATAACCCTTATCACCCAGTGGCATGTGTTTTTGGTAAGAACTGCAAGGTGTCAGGATAGCATAAAGATTTCAGTAATGACGTAAAAAATGAGTTGTGTCTTGCAGATTGTACACTGATTTCCACAATTTGCCTGTACATACTGTGGAGTTGAGAGAGTCATTTAACACGATCAGGTTCTGAGATCACCCTGAATGAACAGCTATAGACTTCCAAGATGGCTGCACATTGAGTAACAGCTTAATTTCAGCTCTCCCAGTGTGAAAATAGAAACCCAGAAGCAAGAACCAGTGAACTGATTTTTGGGGGATAAATTTCAGTAAATGAGAGTTGAGCAAGTCATTTAACATGATCAAGTTCTCAGATCACCCTGAAAATGAACAGATATGGACTTCCAAGATGGCTGCACATTGATTAACAGCTTAATTTCAGCTCTTCCAGTGTGAAAATAGAAACCCAGAAGAGAGCCAGTGAATTCGTTTGGGGGGGGGGGTAAGTTTCAGTAACTGGCTAGTGAGTGCACTGCCTGGATGCCAGCAAAAAAGAAGTTCAGAGAACCTGAAAGAAAATCAACCACAAAAGGTGAGGGAAAAAAAAACACTGACTAGGAAGAATTCTGCAGCTGTTCAGCAAAAAGCAGTGCAAGCTCCAGCTTTGGTGCAAGACATGACATCCAGTAACCTAGAGGAAAAAATAAATAAAATGTATTCAGAGTGGATTAAAATAAATAAAACACTGAGTATATCAACTCAAATAAAAAGACGATAAAATTGAAGAAGCTTTAAACAGATATTCAGATGAAAAATGCCATAGGTACCAAAAAGTACACTAAATATTCCAAGGCACCCAGGAAAACAAAGCCAGCCACTAAAAAATGATATCACTGTTCATTCTTTATAATGAAATGGGATGATTTTAGCATGTTTTAACATTTATTTCATTGTATTGTATGGTCTTCTTTGACTGTCTTTTTAAATGTTGCTTAAATTAATTGGTAATTAAGTATGTTAATGAAAGGTATATACTGAGTTTTGGAGAGAAGCAGTCCACATCTGATGAAGTTTGAAACAAAAAAGTATTGTTCATTGGAGAGCATCAATGTTTGTTTTATTTTGGCTGAATAAACTGTGATACCATTTATTAGTTGCTGGCTTCATTTTCTTGGGTGCCTTAGATTATTTAGATATTCAGATGAGGTGATAAAACTGCAAAAAATGGAGGTCAAAATGAAGAAAAGGCTGGCTGAATATGAGTCTACTCAAGAAGAGGTGTTTCAAAAAATAATGCAATTAGAGGACAGAGCATGCAGAGAAAACCTGAGTTTTTCTGCTGTACCAGAGAAGCTGGATGGAACAGACTGTATAAATTTTTTGAAAGCACAAATAAGCAATTGGACTGGTATTCCACATGATGAGTTAATTGAAACGACTCATCATTTGCATGATCCAAACTTGGCCATGAGAAAGAAACCTAGACTTTTAATAATAAAGATGCAATTCTACCAGTAGAAGGAGTCGACTCTGACAAAACTGTGGCAGGACGACTAAGTACTAAAATTGGGAAACAGTAGAGTATAAGTGGAAAATGATTACTCACTGTATTCCAGGCAGGAGTACATTTATTCCAGTAATTGGGGAATGTTGAGAAGCAGGCATGAGATTCCAACTGCTATATCCAGCTATCTTCAGAATATTCTTTCTGGTGGGGGGGGGGTCATTTTTTGATGTAGAACATGCTAAGTAGGAAATAGAAAAGTTTGTCCAACAAAAAGTGAGTTGTGAAACAGAAAGAAATTCTGCTTCTTGTTCTTCTGGTAATAAAAGCCACAGAGACTGTGCCTGTGAAACCTTATCCAGTGTTTCAACAGAAAATGCTTGAGAGACATAAAGCACAAGAGTTAACTAGAAGAACTGAGAGTGCATTGGAATGGAAGCAGAAACTGGATTTGGGAGATGGAGATAAACAGGAATAAAATAAGCACCTCAGAAATTAACAGATAAATATGGGATTATAAAGCATTAATTACATTTCTGAAACATGACAGAACAAGAAAACCTGGAAATATTGGACTTTTGACTTGTTAAACTTGTAGGGGACTCTAAAGCATATGCCCTACTTCATGTCATTAATGTTTGGAGGAACACTTAGGAGAGGATAAGAGGAAGGAAAGAGTTAACTTAAGTAAAACACACTTTTGTTCAGTAATATTTGTATAATGTATGATATCTGCATGCTATAAAGTAAAGTTCTGTTTGTTATTTTCAAGTGTAATTGGGATACCAAGTAAACAGTTGCCTCTGCTTTTCTCCATTTTTTCTCTTTCTCCTTGCTCATTTTTAAGAAATGTAGGCACTGCAGTGTTAAAAAAGTCAAGTCTGTTCAAAAGAGTATGATACAAGAAAAAATTATGTTTTCTTCGTATTCTTGTATACGGGAATGACCAGACTGAGGCTTGTGGCTTTACCAAGTAAGTTTTAACAGAAAGCAAATAAATAGAAAAGAACATGGAATACAATAACCTGTCCTCTAGCAAATAAATAAATACTTGTAGAAGCAACTCTGTATCTGGTTTTCATGTCTGCATGAAGACAATCTGATAAAGAGGACTAAAAAACAGAATACTTCTTTCTTTTAATGTCTTTCTTTCAATGGCTAGGATGTAATGTTTTCTGAAAGCATTCAAATGTTTTCTCTTTCTGGGAGAGCAATAAAGAGACAAAACCAGACAGTACTTAATAGAAGTACAGGTTGTACCATGCATTCTAGCATGGCTAACCTTCTTTTAGGTTAACCCAAGTTTGTGAGTGTAGCTGTTAGATTGGGACAATTGTTCCTAGTAGGAATGTAAAACTTAAGTATTTGAAGATGTGCATAGTTTTGTGTGATAATATTAAGTTAATAAGTTTCTGGAGTGTATTGGGGATGCATTCTTTTTGTTTGAGGGCTTTCAATAAAACAAAAAGTTTTGTAAGGCTGAAATGAATATTAAGATAATGAGATCCTGTAAAAGTACTAGAAATATTTCAAAAATTTTATTAAAACTTGTATAAAGCGGAGAAATATGGAGATCAAGAAAAGGTACAAATGGAAATGTTTATGGAATTAAATATACCAAGGTTAGAGGTACATGAGGCTTGATTACTAACAGGATAGAGGAGGAGCTGAGATAAAAGGGTGATGTGTAATCAATCAACAGGAAAGTCCCCAGGAATAGATGGTATTCCTGTGGAAGTTTGGAAGATATGAGGGAAAAATGATAAATATCTGGAAGGTTCTGTTTAACAATATTTTAAGAGGAAAAGCACCAGCTTCCTGAAAGAAAGCAATGGTTGTTGTAATTCCTAATGGGATAAAGACCTATCAGATCCAGCTTCATACAGACCCATTTCAATCATAAGCCATGATTTTTGTTTGATATTGGTGTATAATTTTTATTTATTTTTTTATTTAACATTTGTTAACCGGGAAAGTCCAACTTGGAATGAAGCCAGTTTTCAGTGGAGGTCCAGGGAGAAACACTCCAGACGCATGTCTTTATAATGTGGGAGGAAACAGGAGTTCCCGGAATAAAACCATACCAATGCAGGGAGGACATGCAAACTCCATACAGAAGGCACTCCAGCCGAGAATCGAACCGGAGAACCTCTTGCTGTGAGGTGACAACTCTACTGCTGCAGCACTGCACCATCCAAATAATGGCTAAAAGATTGGCAAAAGTGATGCCAAAATTGATTGACATTGATCAATGTGGTTTTGTGGAATGCAGGCAAATATTTGATAACATTAATAAAGCATTGATGATCCAGAGGGAAGCTGAATGTAAGAAAATACCACTGTTATTGGTGGGTATTGATGTAAACAAAGCATTTGACAGAGTAAGCGGAGAGTTTATGAACAGGGCAATGGAAGAATTTGCATTTCCTGATAAAATTATAGGGTTGATTAGGAGGATATATGAGAGATCGGAGGCGAAAATTAAAGTAGGTCAGTTCCTCTCTGATAAATTCTGTTTGAGTAGAGGAACCAGGCAGGAGTGTTCTCTTTCCCCTTTGTTATTTATACTGTATTTAGAACCATTGGTAAAGAAAATAAGAGACTCAGAAATTCAAGGATATAATTGTTATTGTAGTCAAGAAAAGCTGGCTGTATTTGCAAATTATATTATTTTATACCTGATAAAACCAGAAAAGGACATTTCAGTGTTGTGGAGCATTTCAAAAACCAGAAAAAGACATTTCAGTGTTGTGGAGCATTTCATTTTGTGGCAGTTTCAAGTCTTTTCAGGATACAAACTTAAGGAAACTAAAACAAAGGCAATAGCTGTAAATTATGTACCCACACAAGAATTAGTTCAGCAATATCCATATTTATGTGAACATGATAAAATGAAGTACTTAAGAATATGGATTAAAAACAATTTTGGTGTGGCAGCCAAGGATATGTGAGAAGAGACTAAAAAGAGAATACAAAAACTGCTAAATTAGAAGCACTGTTATATTGATATGGATAGCAGATATATAAGCAGATAAAATGTTTTTAGTTCCTTTAGTTTTATACACAGGTCAGGCATATTTTTATCAACCAGAGGAGAAGTTGTGGATAGGAATTAATAAAGAGCTAAAGGATTTTATCTGGGATGGGAAGACTACAAGGGTCAAGTGGGATACGCTGATTCTTCCAATTGAATGAGGTGGTTTGGGATTACCCGATTTGACAGGATATTTCAGACCTGCACCATTAAGGCTCCTATGCATAGCACAAGCAGAAACCTATAATTCAAAGTGGAAAGAGATGACAAAAGGGGAAGCTCAAGAAACAAGGAGAGCCTGGGATTTTGGATGTAGATCCTTAAGGAGAATAACTATAACCATGTAGAGTATTATATTCATAAAGTAGCAGAAAGTATTCAAAGAACTAAACCAACACACAGGAATGGAGAAAGGAGATTCTACCAATAGGGAGGACTGCAATCAAGGATACAGACTACAGCAAGAGGGAGGTGGAATTTATTGGAGAAAACTGACAAAAGAACAAAGGTATTGGGAGCACATACTTAGAGAGGGAAAGGTAATAGCATGGGAAGAGACCAAGAATTTATTTGGACTATGGGATACAGATTGCCTTCCCTATCAAGGATTGATATAAGAATATAGGCAAAGAAAGAAATTGAGAGATTGCTAAGTGAAAGACCAGCACTGGTAGAGTTTTTAGTAAAATCTAGAACAGATGTTGGTAAAAAAAAAATTAGTAGAGCAGACAAAATTTTGCATAATCACTGTAAGAATCAATCAGAGGAGGTTCAAAAGGCTATGGAAGTGAGCTTGGATAAGCAGTTCACAAAGTAACAATGGGTGGTATATGTATGACTCCCAAATATGCAACAAAGTCTGGAAGATTTAGGATCTTTGCTTGGAAGTATTAATATAGGTATTTTTATACCCCAAGTAGACTCCAAAAAAATTTTCCTAAGGTAGACCGCAAATGTTAGGGGTGTGATGGGGAAGAAAGAGGTAACTGGGAACATATTTTCTTGGAGTGTAATTAGTTGGCTGACTTTAAAGATTCCCTGCAGACTGCTCTGTCAGAGCCACTGGGTGAGCAAATTGGTGTAACTAAGGAAATGATTTGAGCTATGATATAAATCAGAATTGCCTACACATAGTAAGGCCTTGCTGAATCTAATTATAGTGGCTGCCAAAAAGCAATTACTTTTACTAGAAAATAGAAATCAAAGTCTAAACCAACTTTACTAGGAGTATTAAATATAGTAACAGAGATGAAACAACTGAGATTGGGATTTCTAGAGAAGAGTAGGAGCACATTACAAAGGAAAAAAAGGTGAATTGGGGGAAGAATGCATGCAGAGGAGGATCAACGATTAAAAGAAGGCAGGATTTGAATGAGCAGAACACACCACCAAATAATCCACTGACAAACCAAACAGAAGTAAAAACAGCATAAGAACTGGAACCCTTGCAGCCAAAAAGATATTTAAAGATAATTCAAAAATAGATTTGGTACTTTCACCTTTTCCAAAGCAACACTTCCATCAGAGTTGTATAACCAAGCCTTTAATTTTCTTTAAATACCTGAAGAAACGCAATTAACACAAATATACAATAGCCTTACCAAAAAACGCCATCAATTAATTAATTGTAATAATAATCTTATTAATATAATGGTAAAAACATATTATGTCAACTACTGACAGTATTTAAAAATACATATATAATTTTAATATGTTTTAACATTTGTATTTGTATTAAAACTCCCTACTAAAATCCACATATTTTTAAATCGTTCTTACTCGAAGCTTCAAAACACCATTGATCGAACAGTGGCCAATGATTTGAATGAGTTATGTAATGTTTGACTGACAATGGCTGGATCAATTATAAGTGTTTTATAATGTTTGTAACTACAATTATGTCAGTATGGTATGTGATATATAATGTTTGCAGTTAAAATCGTCAGTATAGTTTGATTTTATTTATATAAATGTATGATTGCTAGTGTCATATGTGATAATTTAATAAATATGTTTTTGTGTAAAAAAAAAAAAAAGAAGAAGAAAATGAGCAGCTTTTAGTGTGCCTTAACGTTAATGGATACTGAATCAAGTAAGTAAAATGTCCTATTCTAAGAAAATGTGTAATACCCCCAAATGAGAAGGAATTAGAGATATTTTGAGGAGCTTGAAAATCACTGTGTTTGGGGATGGAGTAGCATACAGATAATTTTTGTCCTGCTCACCTTCAATGAAAATTTGCTTTGTAGCTGTCATAATTTTTAATAATTTAGCTATTGTTTTTTTCTGGTGTTGCATTTTCTAATTGTGCAAGGGAGTCCTTAGGAGATCAGGTATTCCACATTTTTTTTCTGGTAAGTCCTTTATATAATGGATTTATTGTGTTTGTGTTTCTTGATATGATTAACCTTCATATGAACTCTACTGCAATGTTGAATACAGTAAGTCAACTAGCCAGTATAATTCTCAAAGTTAATTTTGCTGTCAACTTGTACTCCAAAATTTTTATAATATTTAATAATGTAAGTATCTAAAAATTATGCGCTTTACAGAATTTAAGAGATATTTATGTACAAGCAGCATGGTATCTAAAATATTATCTATTGTTATATTGTTTTGGTTTACAGTAATGATAAACAGTTCAGTTTCCCCATTTATTTATTTGAAAGTTCTTGACTCCACATGTCCTATATCCACCATTATTCCATGTTTATATCTAGAAAGTGACATACCATATTTCTGTATTACATAAAGCACTTTATACTAGGAGTTGTCACACTTACTGGAAATGTATTCATGTTTACAATGTTGGAATCTACCAAGTTTAGTATTGTAAGTGTGATTTTTCGGTGCACACTTTTAAGAGGACTGTCTGCCTTTCCCTCAATAAGATTCCTTCTGAACTTGGACTAGAACAGGATAGTATAAAGTGAAAGTAAGTTTGTACCTGAAAACTGCCAAATAAAATGCATGATTCTGTCACAATAATAGTAATATAGCATGAGGGTATTACATCATTATGTAATTCTTAGGCTGTAGGTTTTCTGTGTAGAACTAAACCACATCATAAGAGCAAGGCTTTTTAAAGCACTACATTGAAAATTTATGTGAAGTTTGATGACAGTTTGAAGACTGAGTCTATAGAAGTGCTTTGGTTGTGATTTTCATCATGACCTTGTATGGGGAATTTAGTGTGTCTGATTAATGCTTAAGAAGATGCTTGTGGTAGGTGTGTGTGTATATATATATATATATATATATATATGTGTGTGTGTGTGTGTATATATATATATATATATATATATATATATATATATATATATATATATATATATACACACACACACACACACACGCGCGCGCAAAGAGGAGACTCCAAATAATTTTTTATCAGGTAGATTGCAAATGTTGGAGGTGTGATGGAGAAGAAAGGTAATTGGGAGCATATGTTTGGGAGTGTAATGAGTTGGTAGACTTAAACATTTCCTGTAGATTACTCTGTCAGAAATACTGGGTGAGCAAATTGGTGTAACTAAGGAAATACATTTTTCTTTGAGCTGTGATACAGAATCGGAAGTGCCTAGACATAGTAAGGCCTTGCTGAGTTTAATTCTGGTGGCTGCCAAAAAAGTTACTAGAAAATGGAAATCAAAGTTTAAACCAACTGTACTGGAAGTAGTCAGTATAGCAACAGAGATAAAAGAACTGGAAGTGGGATCTTTAGAAAAGAGTAGGCACAAAATACATAGAAAAAAATGAGAAATGTGGGAACAATGCATGCAGAATAATTTTTTGGAGAAGGAATGAGGTTTAAGGGAAGGCAGGAATTGTGAATGAGTTATGTAATGTTTGACTGACAATGACTGTATAGAAAATTGTAGGTGATGTATAATGTTTGCAACAGAAAATGTCTGTGTTTTCATTTTTATAAATGTATGATTGCATATGTCATAAGTGATGCATTAAAGATGTTTCTTGTTAAAAAAAAAGAAGAAACTGCATATGGCTGAAAAAAAGAATGAGTGCCTAGTGGTTGTCTCACATTTTATAAGAGGAGGATGACAGAGGATAGATGTTTGACATAGTGTAATATGCTCAGGTTAGCATACAACCTTAGGTGATTTGCAAAAGTATAATGGTTGTGAGTACATGAAAGTATATGGGCAGTACTATCTTAATGTAAGATTGCAAGTGTGTAGAAACAAGGGGATTGAGGATATGGCATTATAAGCAATCTGTACAACTACAGTGTAACAGTTTTTATTTTTGGATATGCCATTCAGACAAGCTGCCAACACCCTAAAACAAAAGAGAAAAACAAATGGGCTACTTTGAGTGCAGTAGACTGATCTTCCAAAGGTTTAAGGTCATCAGTGGAAGTGAAATATTTATAAAAAAGAAAATGGTTTCACAAGAAATTTAAAGGCAAATTAATGTCAAAATGTGTTAAATAATATACATTATGCTTTGATACTTTTGTTAATTAAGTCATTCTATTCATTTGCTAAAAGGACTTTTTTTTTCCACTTACACTTTTATGACTTACACTGGAAAGACCATAACTCCATGGACCCCCTTACACCAGGCACCTGTGTATACACACACCTCATGGGCAAGCCATTCTGCCAAATTACAAGATCACAACAAACTCTGACTTATCCTGAAGAAGAGATTATTCTTTCTTTGTAATTGAACCTTACCAGTCATTGAGCATAAGAGTCGCTTGGGCACTGCAGGTGCAACAGCTTGGATAGAGAGGATTTTTATGAAGTTGGGGAGTCCTCTGTGTCAGGGCAACAGTTACCTCAAAGGAGCTCTGCCTGTTTTCCATGTTGTGTATGAGTGAATCCTCCCAGCAAGTTCTAACTCTAATACATGCCATGTGCACTGTCATACACATGCATTTGGAACTCTCATATATGCATGTACATTTTCATGTGTATGTATATATATATATATATATATATATATATATATATATGTATATACTGTGAACAGCTAATATTCTTTCATTGCTATTCTGTGACTATTTTGGATTTTCCCCACTCTACCCACCACATTCTTGTTGTGCTCTTCATTTTCTTGGCTATTGATTTACCAGCCCCTTATATAAATTTTACTTTCAAAGTTCCTCCTGTACTTAATCACACTTCCTAATGCTGGTGAGCATTAGAATATCATTACTGGGATGGTTCTCCCTTCAATTTGAAAAAAACTCAAATCATTTCCCTTTCATATCGTACTACTCATTAGATGCACATGGCAGTCCCTGCAGAACTAGAAGCAACCCATTTTAGCATGTGAGACCTAAGAAAAGCCTGACGTAACCACTTAGATCTGAGTTGGAAGCGTGCTGCTGTTGGTCCTGGTGAGAGAAGAACATTAGTCATTTTGGAGTTTGCTGATTGACTGATGTCTGCTTTGGTAGAAATGCTTCTGTTATAATGAGAGAGTGGTAGCACACCTTGACACACTGTTCTGTCCTGTCCTGGTAGACACTGATCTCCATAGTTTAACAAGCTGAAACAAGAAAAGAAGGAACTATGAGCAGTCCCTTTTTACATTTGGAATTTGAAAGAGACATGAACAGACCACCAGGATATGCTTACTTGGTTCTGAGTTGAGGGTTTGTTGCTGTTTGCTCCTGGTAAGAGAATTGTTCTGGCTGTTTCTGCTGTGGGGTTTGCTGAGAAAATTTGCTGGTTGGCTGATTCCTGCTTTGGTGGAAACTCTTCTACTGTAGGGATTCATATCACTTTTTGGTGTTGTACTCAAGCACAACATTGGACTAGAAAAGGCAAAGAGAAGGAAGAAGTGCAAGCATTCTCTTTTAACATCTGGCACACGAGCTTACTTTGCATAGCATCATAGGAGCAGTAGTAAACCATAATAAATTAGTGCATCTGCCTTTGAGAGATAATTCCACATTTTATACTCTCTTTAAGATTTGATAATCTGGTAGGGCCATGTTTTTTACTTCATATCATCCTACAGCTAAGTAAGTGCACTGCCGCACCTTCTCTTTAATTTTATTTACCTGTATTTTTGTTACTGAAATTTTGCTTCTGCTATTGAATTTTTTCAGCTACGATTGCTGAATGTATTCCATTGACCATAATTATCTTTCCCATGTTTCTATACTTCTAATGTTCCTAAGTTGTTGCTGAGCTGTGTTGTTTTTACAGTTGTCCATCTGTTCTAGACATAGAACTTTCGCTGTGCTTGAATTATTATTGCTGAACTTCTCTACCTGTGCTAAGCTGCACTACAGTAACTTTTGCTGAATTTGTTGCTGCTGTTGCCAGATATAGTCTGTCAGCCATAGAACTTTCACTGAGTTTGGACTGTTGATTGTATTCCTTTTGTCAGTCTTGCCAGCTAACTTACTGGTAGCCTGCTTGGTTGCTGTCTCAATTTGCTTGACTTTGTACTTGAAGTCCCTGCAGTTTTTGTGATGTAATTTCTAGTTGAGTTACTTGAAGTTCCTGCAATTTTTGTGGAGTTGTTACTAAATGAATCGCTGATTGTTTTGCTATAATCTCATGTTGGTTAATACCTACTTGAGGTGCCTACAGTATTTGTGGTATGTTGATAGTTGAGCTTTTGTGTTATAATTGCCAGTCATGTTCTGACTTTTTAACTAGTTGTAGCTTTAGATTGCCTAGTATCAGAACTGCTGATTTATGCTTCTCAAAAAACAGAATTCAAGTTGTCCTGAGTTGAAATCTAGGACCTATATGCATGATTCTGAAATGTAATTTCCAGACTTCACTGTGAGTTCATTATCATTTTTAATGTGTCTGTATATATGCAAAGTTAATGCAGATTGTGTGTACAGAAGACTGAATAATGTATGCTTACAGTATTATGAGCAGGAACCATGAGAAGAAATGCATAGTGGGATGAATGAATGCCCTAGCCTAAAATGACAAATGTCTAGTACTCTGACAATTCAAATTCATGATTTATTTCTATTTTTCTTGATAAAATGGAAAATCAGGGTCCCAGCCTAGTATCACTACATTTAGTTTCTAGCTCCCAAGTTATTTCTAACAACTGTGACTGCAAAACTGGCATTAAAGACATTTTCCTGTTGCTGCACCATGGGTTCTCAGTGTACTCTAGCTCTATCTGTGGACAACCTAAGACAGTCTAGCAACTGGCTTATGTTTAATGACAATTTTTTACTCCTAGCAAACAATAACACCATTTGTGAAAAGTATAAGTACTTGAACCGCAAGCCAACCTTTCCCCTTCCACACATATTGGTAAGCATCCTATCCACATTGCACAACAGTAAACCCTGCTATGCTGAGATTAGTGCTGCAAGCCTACATCCATAAAGTCCACACACATCTTCCAAGGTAAAGTCTTATCCATACAGATCCTTCCCTCACCAAGCAGGTCAAGGAGCGAGTGAACGTAAGCTGCTTCTCAGATTTCAGAATTCTCACTGTGACTACAAATCTTATATGTTCCAGTCTTAAGTATGAATAAGACCTAATGGTTTTCCCATGTGTGATTGAATAATTTTAAGTGCTCTTTTTAATAGGGGAGATGCAATGGAACTCTCTATGCATGTATCTAAGGAGGGGAAAACTCTGACGTCTTAAGTGATATTCTGGGATCACAAATACTGATGCTGCAATCAAAAGTCAAACTAATTGACTTTAATGATAGACTATGTAATTGGTGTCATTCTTGGGGGGTCCAGTATGTGTGTGCATGTGAGGAGATGGCAGACAGGCCAAACTCTTTTGCCAAAAATGAGTATCCCACTCCACCTTATAGTCTTCGTATTTTGGCTAAAACATTTGCATCTCCATAGTGTTTTGTATTCGTCATCTGTCTCCTGGACGTACTGACTTAGCAAATTCCAGTGTAGCTTATCAAAAAGAATAGGGGAAGTTACCCAGTGCTCTGGCCAAGTTTCCCTAAGTCAGTATGAATACTACCTCTGCTCTCCCCTGAAAAGAGGCCACTGACTTAGTTAAGGGTTAATGAGCTTGCATCAAAATGACACTGCTTAATACTTGGAGTTAAAATAAGAAAATGCCCAAATTTTAGGTCTTCCTGACCCTCAAGCACATCCATGTCTGTACTGTTACTTGGTTACAGTGTACTGATAACACTCCCTGTCTACCTGGGTTCAACTAGGAACATCTCCGTATTTATCTGCCACATGTTCATCTCATGCCAAATTACACATGATAGCAAATTTAAGGTCCTTGAGGCTATGGTCACCTTAACAAAATCAGTTATCTTAGTCTTGCACATTATAGTTCATTATCAATTGTTGGGAGGGTGGCCTAATGGTTAAGGTGTTTGCCTTACAAACACAAGGTGCAGGGTTTGAGTCTTGCAAGGGATAATTGGCTAGGCTTAAAATGGCTCGCAAGGGCACTTAGCTTAGTACTAATCTATGAACCTATGAATATGTCCTGCTGATCATAATTTATAGCTGAATTAAATGGAAAAATATCAGTCAAAACCAATACTCAGCTTCTAGGCCAGGGGTGTGCAACCTGTGGCTCTGGAGCCACATGTGGCTCTTCCACCCCTCTACAGTGGCTCCCTGTAGCTTTGAAAAATAATGGCCACTCTACCGCATGACACACACACTGAGAGAGATCAAGTGATGGATTTTAATATTGTTCCTATAAACTTGCTAGAATAACATGGTTTCTGTTGCCATGCATTCCACACACACACTGAGAATGGTCAAGCAATTCCTTGGCAGTATCAGCATCTCCTGAATGGTTTCCGTACCTCTCCACCATACCTCTGAAACTCTTAACCACAAGAAATCTCGACTGAGCCACAAATAAATGGGGAACAGAGGAAGAAAAATAGGGACCGATTTTAAATATTGCTCTTATAAACCCAGAAACTTGCTTGAATAACGCTGTTTCTGTTAACATGCATTTTCCACTTCCACACACATGCTCACAGTTACTTATCAACTGTACAGATTTTCATGATTTTTGCCTCATAATTTTGGCCTGTTTCTCATAAAATTATTGTTTTCTGGCGAATCTTTGGCAAATTACTTAGGGCTGAAGTCAGAAAATATAGACAGACATTTGAGCTTCAGACTTCATCACCTTCAGAAAATTCATGCTAATGCAAAACCTGTTCTATCAACTTTCTAATTTTGTAAGAGCAATATTTAAAAAGTGTCTCTATTTTTAGGCCTTTGTCTCCCCATTATTTATGGCTTTTTGTCCAGATTTCTTGCTCTAAGAGGGTGAAAGGTATGAGACACACACAGCAATCATGCAATCCCAATAAAAATCTCAACAAAGGAACAAAAATAGGGATGGATTTTAAATATTGCTCTTATAAACTTAGTTCTTTTATATAGTATAATTATATATAAAACTTAATACGCTGTGTTATCTTCATTTTATGAGTCAAATATGTTTTGTGACTCCAGATGAATTTTATTTGGCAGGAGAAAGGCCAAAATGGCTCTTTTGATAGTGAAGGTTGCAAACCCCCTGTTCTAGGTGATTACAACTATCCTTCCATATACTGGGACACCTATACAATGAGTAATAATTACAGACAAAGGTTTCTAAAGTATATAAATGCCAACTGTCTTCCCCAGATTGTACAGTTTCTACTAGAGGTGCAGATCTTCTTGACCTTTCCTACTGTGTCCATGCCTGCTCCTAACCATTTGTTGCACACACTCTGGTGAAGTCCAACCACTAGGCTGTCATATTCTCCCTCAAAACCAAATTCAATCTCCAGTTGGTCTGGCATAGCCTAAATATATTTTCTGGGTAGCCCACCACCATGGCCACTACCACCTATCCTCTTGCTCAAGCTGCAAACAACTTCCAGAGATGATGTATTTTTCATCTATTCCTCAACAGATGGCTCTCTGATCTGAATTCAGACACTTCTTTAGAGTTTGGCTCTGTAGCTTGAGCTCCTCCCCTTACCCACAATCCTCAGATCTTGTTTGCTTCCTCAGCATTTGTATGCGGTCACCTGTAGCTCATGTGAAATTCAGAATTAGATAAGTTATCTTTACTTAATTTTTTTCTTCCTCTCGTACCTTTGTATCCTAAAAAAACATATTTCTTACTGTTTGTAATGTTAGATAAACCTTGTGCCTCTTTTTCTATACTTAGTTGCTAGCATAGAGTTGGTACTTCTCTTTTTACCATTGTTGGTATTTTCTGTGCACTAATTTAGTGTTACCATTGTTGATAGTCTTTTTCATCCTACTTGTGGTTGTATTCTGTTTTGTTTTCGACATTTCTGAAAACCCAACTGGTTTTAAGAAGTGTTTATCCTGTGGGCACAAGATTCCAAATTTGGATGCTCACTCCAAGTGTATTTATTGCCTCGGAGCAGGGCATCTTGACATGAATTTTGAGATTTGTACAGGGTTCAATCATTGAGTGCTTATCAAGAACAGGAACAAATTGATCTGGAAAGGTTTACTTCCCTCCACCTCCTCTTCATCTTCTGGAGCTCCCCATTCCTCCACAAAATCTTTGAAGTTGTCTAAAGGGGATACTACTGACAAGGCTAAAAAGTCAAGGAAACATTCCCTCGATCCCTTTCCACCTTCTGCTTCAGGCTTGGCCCCACCCAAGAAAAATGTTTAAATCTTTGGATCTGACACCATCTAAATCAAGAACCTTGGACCCAATTGCCCTTTTGTATCCAACTCGAGCCAAGTCAAAGTCTCCTCTTAGGTCACCCAGATTCTCTGTGAAACTGATTTCTTCAAGACTCCACTCACCCTTTTTGCAGGAGACACCTCAAAGGACATCCATACCACCCTTGATATCCTTGACCCTCAGGTTAACTAGAAGTCTAACAGAAGCAGATGTGGACAGGATGATGAGAAAGTTTCTCAGAACCCAGATTCATTTGGGAATAATTCTGGCTCTGTCTCCTGTTGGATCCATGAGTCTGCCACCAGCCCAACTCCAACTTCTGATTCATACTCCAATCTGTGCTCTGGTTTTGGAGTCTTCAGATCTGAGAATCCCAGGCTTGTCTGTGTCAGATCCTAAGGCTTTCTCCCCATTGTCTCTGACACCTTCTCTGATCCACACTGCTCCAACTCTTTTGGAGCTGAAGGGATCTTGATCATAGTGTTATGCTGGATACATGGGTCTGGACTGGACTTCAGTGTTCTCAGAGCCTCAGTGCTTGACAGCTCAGCTTAACCTATGCATTGAGGCATGATCTTGGGATGCCCAGAGCCATCCTGGGAAGATGGCTTCAGTTCTTACCAGGTCATTTCTTGGTTCCCCTTGACCTCTGCCTTTGAGGTAGTGGAGAGAGAATTTTCCACCTCAGTGGATAAGATATATTTGCCCCCTTGGGGTACACCCTCTCCATAGCTGTCTTCTCTGGGTCCTGAGTCTTTTCATTCTGGCCCAATCAAGCCTAGAGACAGTCTTCATCCAGGATTCTGCTGCCAATAACGAGTCCTACCCAGAGCTTCCCACCAGAGAGCCTCCTTGGAAGCATACACACAAAAGGAGGCACTTAGTTCCCCACAGGAATCCTTGACTGAAGACACAGACTTTGATGAAGGGGAGAGGTCTCCCAGATCACCCTTTCAGAATGTCTCATTTGATGAAATCCTAGGACTTTTGAGACAGAAAAAAAGTTGATCTTTCAACCCCGTCAGGAGGATTGACTCAGTTTTCTCAAGGCTTTTCAGAGCTGGCTCAGCTACATCCTGAGTGGTTCCTCCAATGGATGAGATGATGGACCTCATCTCCTGCCAGGCTTAGAAGGATCCAGACATCAGTGAGCCTATCCCCAAGGGGCCAGATAAATACCTTATTGTACCAAAGGATAAGGCCCATTGGAACAAGGATTCCCCAGTGGATGCTATGGTAGTAGTAGCAGGCACCAAGAAAGAATTTGCTGAGCAGACTTCTGTCCATCCCCTGAACAGAGAGAGTCCAGAGTGTTGGACATATTTGGGAAGTGTGTTTACATATCAGTGACCTTCACCCTCAGGTTGTTGAACTACTTGGTACATGGATACATGTCACAGGATTTTAGAGGGAAATGATCAAGGAGTTTTCCAATAGTCTGTCAGGGTTCATGTCTGCAGAGGACAAAAAGACATTTTCTTTGCAACTGGCCACCCTCCAGTCCTTATCGAATGCCTCCATAAGGCTGATTTTTCATGCATCAGAGGGAGCTTCAAGAGCCACAGGTTCAGGAATTTCTGTAAGATAGCATGCCTGGATGTGCCTTTGTGATTTTACAGAGCCCTTCAAGACTTCATTTATCAATGCTCCCTTTGATGATCCACCTTGTTTGCCCTAAGTTAAAGCAACCTCTCCAGGAATGAACAGGATAGAAAGATGCTATCTGCCATAGGGATATGTTTTTTATCCCTCAGATGACCTTTTCAAGGAATCAGAATTGGGGTAGAAAGATGTGGTTTTGCAAGTTGCAAGGATCTTTTCAAGACTCCTATGGAGACAGATCTCCCTCTGACAGAAGACGGAATTGTAATAGCAGACATTACCCTTGTGGCAGAGGATGCCTGCAACATCAGGACTTCAGAGGCCCTTTCCCTAAGAAGCCCTTTCAGTGCTCCTGAAAAGTTGTCCAACTGCTGCACTCTGGAGGCATTTGTGAGGGTGCTTATCTCTGCACCTGGAAACTTGGACAACCATCACCAACAGTACCTGGGGTACTCAGTATAATATCCTGATGTTACCACTTACCATTCAACCTCCCAAATGTACCAAAAAGATTCCTGATGGTTCCACCCAGACAGAAGAAAGCAGCAACCAGAGAAATACAAAATCTGCTGGCAAAAAAAGTCATCCAAATGGTTCCCCCAGACCAGCAAGGATTTAGAACTTACTCAAGATTCTTTTTAGTGCCAAAGAAAACCTGGGACCTAAGACCAATTTTGGATCTTGGCAATTTGAATCAATTTGTCAAACACTTAAAGTTCCAGAAGGTCAAGGTTCAGTCCCTGCTGCCACTCTTGTGCAAGGATGATTGGATGTGCTCTGTAGATCTCCAGGATGCCTACTATCACATCAAAATAGGCACTCCAGGAGATACCTGTGCTTCTGGCTGGGAGCTAGGAATTACCAGTTCAGGGCCCTGCCTTTGGTCTCATCAAAGGCCCCAGGGAGTTCACCAATTGCACGGCAGTGGTCACAGCTCACTTGAGACTGCTAAGATTCTGGGTGTTTCCTTATCTCAATAACTTCTATACTACCACCAAGCCTCTACAAATCTAGGCCAGGTATTATTTGCTCCATCTATGTCTTTGGACATCACGATGAGCTATGCTAAGTCTCAGCTATCTCTCACTCAAGTCTTGCAATTCATTGATGCTTATCTGGATATGGTGACTCAGATTGCAAGCTTACCATAGAGAAGGTTAGACACTCTGCAGAGACAAGCAACATGTGTTGTTTATCTTCTTTATCCTATTACCAGGCTAGTCTTACAGCTTCTCAGATCTGTGGCAGTTTCCATAGTTGTGGTTCCTCTAGCAAGATTTTACATGAGGGCACTGCAATGGACACTTGTAGTTCAATGGTCGATACGATGCCATCCTTTGACCATACCAATTTGAATTACAGGTATGTGCAGAAAACACACAGCCCGGTGGATTCATGCAGAAGTTGTTTCTCAGGGCCACCCTTTTATTCCTAATGCGAGCAAGGCCACAGTGACTACAGATGCCTCCTAATTAGGGAGGAGGAGCATTACTTGTGAAGGGCAGTCCAAGGCACGTGGCCTTAGCTATAGGTCAGTAGTCTTCACATCAGAGTCCAAGAAATGAGAGCAGTCCTAATAAGCATTGCAGGCTTTGGATGTTCTCCCTTTAGGGATGGTTGCTGTTTAGACAAACAGTATATCTGTGGACTGGTACATCAACAAATGGAGAAACCGGATCATACCCCTTGTGTCGTGAAGCAGTGAGAGTGTGGCAAGGGGCAACTTCTTCCGGCCACTTTCTATTAGCAATGCATATTCAAGGAAAGTCCAACAAGCTGGCAGACAAACTGAGCAGGTCCATTTTACTCCCTTGCAAGTGGTCTCTCAATCCTTTAGTGGTGAAAATGATATTCCACCAATGGGGCCAACCGTAGTGTGACCTCTTCACTTTTCCCCTCAACTCCAAATGCACCAGGTACTTTGCCCTGATCTCCCAGAGGGAGAGTCACCAAGAGATTTTCTGATTCACAATTGCCCCAATCTCCTTTATGCCTTTCCCCCTGCTCCTCTCATTCCCACATTTCTGCAGAAAATCAAAGTAATCTTCATTGCTCCATTCTGGTCTCAACAAGTGTGTTTTTTCTTTCTGAGGCCTCATCTAGTTCACCCTCCTTTGGTATTGGATTCTTTTCAGGACCTTTGATCTCACTCATCCGAGATATCTCACTTGAATATATGGACCCTCAAGTTGACTGCATGGTTTCTCCACTTCGTGATTGCTAGGCGGTCCAGACTTTCTTTCCCGGTTTATTATATCCTTAATTCATCCCAGACAAATTCTACTAAAAAGATTTATAAGAGCAAATGGAAAAGATTTTCCATTTGGGCGCACTAGAAGCAACTAGATACAATGGCAGCATCTATTCCAGCTATTCTTGATTTTCTAGCTTCCATTTTCAATAGTGGAACTAGTTAATCTACTGTTAAGTTCCATACTGCTGCTATTTCTAATTTTCACTTAGGCAAAAACCTTTCTTCCTTGGCTTCACTGAGATTATGCAAGGCCTTTCTCTAAGATACCATTTTACTTCAACCACCTGTTAAGGACCCCACTTCTCTTTGAGATTTAACAGTGCTTCTTCAAGCTTTGACCCAGTCACCCTTTGAGCCTTCTGCCAAAGTGGACTTAAAATTCTTGTTATGGAAAACTATTTTCCTTGTTGTAATTACATCAACTAGATGAGTATCAAACCTCCAGGTGCCCTCTTTCCAGCTACCATATTTATTTTTTCATAAGGATAGGATGTCCCTTCAGATTATTCCTTTTATACCCAAGTCTGCGGCAGGGGCCTACCTGTTTTTTTCTAAAATTTTCCAACAAGGAAGAATTACATGCACATGTTGGATGTACATAGCTTTCAGCAGTGAAACTAAAGATTACAGGAAATCAAACTGTCTGTCTCCTTTTCTAAGGCTAAATTGGGTATGGCTGTTTCAAAAGTAACTTTAGCCAGATGGCTCACTGATTGATTGAATTTCTTTTATTTATAAGGCCAAGGGACTGACATCACCTAAACCACCTAAGACTCATTCCACCATATCTGCTGCTATGTTATCTGCCTTCTTGTCTAGAGCTTCCATAGATGACATTTGTGCAGCAACATTTGGCTCCACTGTACTCTGGAATATCCTTCCTTAAAGACCACCCAGGGTTTCTGTAGCTGGGGAATCTGTCCCATCGATTCAGGAACCAATGAAGAGAGACATCAGATACAAAAATTGTGTACACACCATAACAACACATCTGTGTTGACTGTTTTCATCCTTCCTCAATCTCCTTACCACCATCTCTCTTTCTATTTTTGGAAGTTTTTCATTTGGACTCCTAGTGTGTCCTGAGGAATAATCTCTATCAACCTTACTGAATGAAGTACACCCTTCCTCTTTTTCCTTTCTCACTTGTGTGTGATTAAACTTACAGCTTGTTTACTACTGGGTATACTGTATTGGTGCATGATGATAAGCTGACTAGAGGGCAAAAGAGAGGATTATGGGTAAGAGGTATCAGCTTTGGCTACAGAGCCAAAGTATAAAGAAGTGGCTGAAGTCAGATCATAGTCCCTTCAGTTGAGGAAGAACAAAAACAGACAATACAGATGCATTGCTATGGTGAGTACATAACCTTTGTTTAAACAGCTGCATTGTGGCATCTGTTCTCATATGCCACATATACAGTGGGCAATTCAGGAATAAATCCTTATGGTACTAAAAAAATGAGGAAACTACTATTCGCTCACGTTGCCATAAAAAGGATTTAAAAGTGGTTAGCAAAACAAAGTGCTGTGATAAAACATGTAAAGCTGTGAATTAAAAATTGTGTCTTCTGTTGAAAACAACCACCAAGTTTTTTTCAACTGCACCAGGAATTTCAGATGTAGCCCTTAGTTCTGCTCTGAACTAATATCCAACATTTCCATTTACTGTCCTCCTGAGGACATCACCGACATTCTTGCCAACAAATTCAGTTTTAATTTCACTACACCTACCCAACTTTCAGTTGTCCTCCCCATTATTTGCTACTCCTACTCTCCCGATTCAATCAACTCTTACCTCTATTAAAGATCAAAAACATCACTTTCATGGATCTGGACAATGTACCTGGCTTCTTCCTGGTAAGCAACATGTATAGCTTTGCTCAACCCCACCTTAACCTGCTTAATCTTAGTCTCTCCACTTGTTATGTACCTGATTCCTGGTGAACTGCTGTAGTGGTTCCACTACACAAGCGTGGCCCCACTAAAAATCAAGTTAATTACAGACCTATAAGTCTCACAGGTATCATTAAGATCATAGAACATATCATAGCAGATCTCTTTAACAGTAAAAATAACCTTCATTCTCTTGATCCAGACCAACTTGGCTTTGTTAAAATTAGGTCCTATCTACTTGATCTAATCACTTTATTAAGGATGGTCACAGAATCAATTGATATGAGCCACACAGTCTGTGCTCCTTCTCTGGACCTAACTAAGGTCTTTGATACCAGTTCTCAATGCAGGTAGTATCAACAAGTTTACACAACATAATATTTCCATCATCCACTGGATATCCAGCTGGCTAACTGGCAGGACTTGCACAGTAAGGATCAGGGTACCTCTTCTGCACAAAGGCATGTCACCCATGGATTCCCCATGGTTCTGTTCTGAGCCCCAATTCATTGATGTCTACTTTTATGATGTTAAGAAAGATATTAATGGGTGTATCTCATTAAGCTTGCTAAGTTGCTGCAAACTGGATCCCGTCATATGCTTCCTCTAAAGATATTCGCATTCTTCAGCAGTAACTTGATCAGACTAATACCTGCTGGACTGACCATGGGCTTAAGCTTAATGCAAAAAAAGTATTGTTCTTTTATTTGGCAAGCAAGTATTCCCCACTTCCAGCCGTATCAGACACACCCTCTTTAAAATAATTTTAGTCATCAGGGATCTGTGTACTTTCATTGACAGTAAACTCTCTGCTAATTGCCATGTTTTATTTGTAGTGAAATCATCCTTCTACCTAGCACAGTTAATTTCTAAAGGCATATCTTCTAGGAGTAAAGAAATATGTGTTTATACATCCCTTATCCAGCCCATCACAGAATGCATCATCCCCTACAGCATCTGCCTCACTAAACATCTCAAAGCTTAAAGTTTTCTGATTCAGAAAATTACTACTGTAAAATGTTTTTTACTCTGTTATGTTAATATTCTTCTCTCTATATTCTGTCTCATAGAAGCTCTATTGTGGTGATCTGTGCCTGGTCTTCTGAGACATGGATGAACCTAACTTGCTTGATGTTTTGAACCTGTGCAAAACAGATAACACCATGGACACCTGCACCAAACACCTTAGCTTTCACCAAAACATAAATAAGTACATGCTGGCATATTTGGTTGTTAGCCTAACAAATCACATACTTATGGAACAGACTTTCCTCTACAAGTCAAAGGAATTCACCACATTCCTCATATTAAAAACTACTCTGGACAACTGGATGGGAAAATCTTAATTCACCCCAGCATATGTAGTATGGCAGCCTTTGAATGGGGGGGGGCATAGTCTCATGGATCTCATGACTCGTATATATCTATGAAACTCTGAGTGGTGCTTGTACCATGATCACAAATTATATAATGCATGGTATTTTATTCTTTAAATGTTATTTTATTTTTTATCTTCATATAGTAGCTAAGATAAACTGTCCTTTATCTGATTTTTTCTAGTGATAGATCTGCCTTTCTTGATTGGTTAGCTGAACTCTCACTTTTAATCCTCTCTGTATGGAAAATTGTAATCAATTTGCATGTCTGAGAAACTGGAGATATGATGTCCTCCTTTGTGCTCCATATGCATTAAAGTTCTGAGGATAAATAATTTTAAAATCTGAGTTTACTGGTAGTAAATAATTTGTCTGTACTGTTGAAGGATTAAATTATTTTAGAGTGTTTTATTGCATTGTAAAGAAATGGAGGAACCCAGAACATTTTGACAATAATCATATTTGTTAACCAGATAGACCATCTGGACACACACAGTCGTTTTTCAGGGGTGATCTCAGAGCAATGTTTGGTTAGGTGACTTGCTCAAGGTAAGTCAAATGGGGGCTCAAAGTAAACAAATGAGGGCTGAAGGAATCAAACCTGTACCATAGTATCTACAGCTCAGAAATGTAAGCTCTTTGCCAACTGCCAGAGGTTACGGACAATGTTCTGCACTTAAAATGAAGGGAGAATAGCTGCTAGTATACACTAATAAATATTTATGTTGACATTTCTCAGGATTTAAGAGCTATGCACTTTTTTATCTACAGTTTCTGATGCACAAGAAAAAATAGTGGTATTGTACTGTTGTTTGCACTGTGTTCAACAGACCATGTGCTGTCTATGTTCCTAATTTATGACAGACTTTTTTTTCTCTCATATTGTTTCCTTCAAGAAAGTAGGAAATGGTCTAGAAAGCTTTACTTGCAAAAGTGAAAAAGCTGTTTCCCTTTGACACAAAAGTAGCAATCTGCTACCACATTGGGTATAACTTTTGAATATTGTTTGTCTTGTATGTCAAGCACAGATTTATTTTAGTGCTTCAAACACTACATCAATTACTTTCTTAAGAAACCCTCTTTAACTTCACGTTCCACAGTAAACTGTTTGTTAAATGAGTTATTCACCTCTGTCTTGGGAATAAAGTTGCTTCTGTTCCTTTAAGATGTCTTTCATAGAAAACCGTTCTCTTTTTGTTAGTTGTCTCAGCCAGGAGAGTATAAGTTCTAGGTCCTTTGTGTTGCACTGCATATATCATTTTCTCTAAAGATAGTTTTGTGTACTTACCACTTCCTTTATGCTTATGGTCATGTCTGATATTCTGTTGACTTAGTAGAGCTAACATCTGCTTCCCCCTTCAACAGGATAGGGCTCCTGTGTGAAAACAGCAAACAATTTCTAACCAGACTCCTAGTTGTGCTAGATATTAATGACTTTGTGGCTAGGCCTATTCATAGACTCACCAGTTTTCATTCCATGAGAGATTTGGCTGTCATCTAGACCATGATGTTCTTCTTTTGAAGTATGTCAGTAGCAGATGTTTGTGAAGTAGTAAGCTGGATCTCAGTGAAAATGTTTGTCAACCATTGAGAGCAGATTTGAATTTCCAAGAAAGAGGTTTTGCTGAAGGAGTTACCCAAACTGCTTAGAGCATTCACTTATCCTTAAGGCATATACCCTGCTATTCTAACCAAAGGTAAATAACCTGACCTAAAAACACAGTAAAAATGAATGTCATAGTAGAGTAGTCTGATGTACTGTGCATAGCAGTAATTATTTAATTCCTTTATTTCTTCCATCTGTTTATTCTGTATTTCCTTTTCTCTGTTTTGATTTATTATAGTTTTGTGTTGTGCCTTAATACATTGTTATGACTTGAATGGAGGTTGGCTGTGGAATAGCTTTAGGGAGAGATTCTTACCATCATTTTAGACTGTTTAAAGGCTTAAGTATGAAAAGATAGGTATTGAAAGTATTACAGTGTAGCCTTAACTGACTGTCCAAGGTGTTTGTAAAAATTAGAATTAAGTCCTGTATGATGTAGTTTCATGAAAGAGGCAACCTGTTTGTGTGCCACTTCTGTCTGAAGTTAGTGACAGTGAAAAGACTGATGTTGGAAGAACACTGTCATTCTGGACCAGTCTTATGTTCTGTGTGTCACTTTTTTAGTGTCCATAGTTGTTTTAAGGGCCCCCAACTCTAAAAACAGATTAGAACCTTTTTTTGTTGTTGGTGTCTCACTTTAATAAACATTGAGTGTAAGCTCTACCATTCAGTTAAGGAAGGTATTTCTGTTAGCAAAAGTCTGGCGGAAGAACAGAGCCTCCTTAAAGAGTTAGTAATTAAAGAAAAAGAATAATTGGATAAAGAAATTCAGTCCTCTGCTGTTATGGTGAGTATTTCTCTAGTTAGGCGAGCTTGTAATATGATTAGCTTCAAAGTGGGACTATAACATATCCTCTCAAGTCCTGTCAAACCCTTCAAGAAAGGTATACTGCTGCAAGGCATTTCATCCTTCTTCTTGACCACTCATCCAGTAAATTGAGATACATATAAAATAAAATCATCAGTGTTATAGGCAGAAATCCACTCTCTGCACCTCTAGGCTGAAGTACAGTAGTTAAGTCACTGCCTTCTCAGGACTAAATAAACCACTGTATGGTACTAACTACATCCCTTCCTGGTTGGCCTTAAAATAACATGTTCACATTCAGAATTTGAGTCAGAAAATCACAGATGGATGATCATCCACTGTGTCGGTGAGCCAAGTGAAGACAGAGGTTTATTTCCTTGAATTTCTTGCAACATTTATGGCCTTTTAAGATCGCTGTCTGATCTAGCATCAACAACCTTTGTTAATGCGTCCTTGGTGTTGAATGCATCTTTTTCACCATTCACTCTTCCACAAATCTCACATGCAAACATTCATGCAGTATTGTGAGTGAGCTAACATCATGACTAATAGGAACTTGGGACACTCTCTTACTCTAGCTTTGAGTAGTCTGAGAACCTTGAGATCATTATCTGTGAAATGGATAAGGAAAAGTATTATTCTCCTTTCCTTCTCTACTCCTACAGAAGGTCCTTCATTCGAGGAGGTCCTCAGACTTGAGCAGCTTAGCCTGACCTCTCATTCCTATTCCCTTCCTCCAGAATGTCTCATAGGGCAGAGGTTTGATGATACTTGGATCGTCCTCCTCCTCTACCCCTGCTATGGAGAGTCTTTGGAAAAGGAGTGATGAGCCCAACAGTATCTCTCAAACCAGTCATTATAGGATTCTATTCCATCAGTCTGGTTGCTGCCTAAATATCACCATTTGACTCACAAGAAAATGGATGCTTTCAGCAAGTCTCCACCTGAATTGACACAGCAGTTGTCCAAGCATCCTGTTACTGACTTATGTGAGTTCTTCTGCAAAGTCTCTGAAGTCTACAACATTTTCCTTGTTGCTATCTGACAAGCAATCCATAGCTTTGGGTAGATGTGACATGAAAGCTTACTCCTCCTCTTCCACATTGAGGATAGAGGCCTTAGCTGCTATGCTTTCTGTTCCCATTGCATTCCATTGAGACGTGGTGAAGATGACTCTAGAAAAGCTGTAGCACTTCCTGGAGTCTGGGCTGCAGCAGGCCTTGTAGAGACTGTCTACAGCTTCTGCTGAGAGTTGTTATGTATGCCACTGTAGCATTATACCAGATTTTCTTACTAGAGTCACATGTTCATGTGTGTGCCTATGCAGAATGGTATGGCTGAGAACATCCTCTTGTAAGGAGAAGCTCAGCAGTGATATCCTGGATGTTGACTTCATAGGAGAAGTACTCTTCACCCAGCCTAACCCAGGGCTTTGTAACTGAGCTCCTGAAGAGACAACAGGTATTCATATTTATAGAGGGCCTCTGAGTCACTTTCTTCCAGTTCCACATCATTCTCTCTTTTAGGGTTAGTCGATCCCAAAGGAGGAAGAAGGGTTCTTGCTGATTAAGGAGGGCTGTGGAGTGATGCATAGCCTTGCCCCCCCACACACACACACATTTTTACCTGCAGTGGTGGTTAAATCACCTAAAAGGATTATTCCTTTGTGTACTTCACCTCAATTCTAAATCACATTCTTGGGGTGCTGGAAGAAACCAGAGCACATAGATAATAACATACAGATACAGGGAAAAAATTCAGACACCACACAGAAAAAGCCACAGCCAATAACTGAACTAGAGCTATCCTCTGTAAGATGGCAGTGCTACTCATTGCATCACTATACCATTGTTCAATTACTTTCACACACGCTACTCCTGACAGACCACTAATGGCAGCCACATATAATGTGAAACTTATGCTTGTAATGGAAAAGGAGAGAAGTTATAGTCAACTTGTTACTCTTCAATGCACTGAACTCCCCCACCCACAAACACAAGCACGTGCATGCCTGCATAATCCATAGCAATACAACCTTTATACTGATTTTAGCAAATACATTGTATGACACTAGTGATTACTGTTTAACAGTGATGAGACAACAGGAATAGTAAGTCACTCACATTCAGGGTTGTCCTCTGTACCTATCAATTACATATGCTTTACACTGTATTCCTCAGACTTCGGATTGTGGTAAATAAATAAACTTTACAGTATTAAGCATTCTATCTTACTAAAGACAAATTCATACTTGTTCTGCAAAGCCATATTGGTGGCTGTTTAAACTAAGCAAATGATAAGGTCAGTCTCTTTGATCCACAGTCAGCATCCACCCCCACCCAGCAGTTATAGACACTTATGTATGCATCTCAATTGTCTGACTGTGATAAAAAAATGATGACTGTGTAATGAATTTCAGCTTTGTTCCAAAGCAACAATAGCCACACATTAAAGTGCTCCATGGTGCATTGATCCTGGAAAGACAGAATAATGAACAAACAGCATATAGACATTTCCTTTATTGTCATGCCAAGCAATTGCAGCTAATTTGTGTACATCCAAGATGCCCAGATTTTACATTCATCCTTGAAGGAGATAATGGCAGAAACTCAAATGTCTGCCATTATTTATTGACTGAAACCCTCTACAACTAATGAAAGAATCACATGTTTCATGATGAGCAAACCAACAACAAAGACACAGTGGCATTCATAGCTCTTAACTTATTTGCTTAAGAGTTGGAAACAAAGGGACTTGCAAGATGGCTGCATAGTGATCAACAGCTTAACTTTAGCTCTACCATTGTGAAAACAAAAACTGAGAAACTGTAGCCAGAGATATTGTCAACTTGAGTAAAATTCAGTTACTGGCTAGTAGGTACAGCTGCCTAGATGCCTGCAACAAAGAAACTAAAACACCTGAAACAAAATCAACTATAAAAGGTAGAGAGAAAATGCTGACTTGGAAGAATCCTGCAGCTGTTCAGCAAAAAGCAGTTCAAGCTCAAGCTTTGGTGCAAGACATGGCTTCCAGAAATCTAGAGGAAAAAAAATAAGTCAAATGTGCTCAGAGCTGTTCAAAATAAATGAAACACTAAAGGGAGTGTATCAACTTGTATATCAAAGGCTGGAAAAATAGAAGAAGCTTTAAACAGATATTCAGAGGAGCTGATAAAACTGTAAAAAATCAAAAGCTGAAAAGAAGAAAAGGCTGGCAGACTATCAGACTGCTCAAGAGGATATTTACAAAAATAATATAATTTTTTTACAGAGCACTTGAGAAACTAGAAGGAATAGACTTTTGATTTTGTGAGGGCACAACCTAAGCAACTGAACTAGTATTCCACAGCATGAACTGTTAATTGAAAGGGTAGACAGCGTATGCTCCAAATATGGCCACGAGAAAGCAGTCAAGACCTTTATTAGAAAGAGGCAAACCTACCAGCAGAAAGAGTTGATCCTTTCAAAACTGTGGCAAAAGGGCAAAGTATTAAAAGTTAGAGACAGTAGTGTTTGTAGAAAATGATTATTCACTGTACATCAGGCAGAAGACAAATTTATTACAGTAATCAGGGAATGTCAAAAGGCAAGTGTGAGAGTCAAGCTGCTGTACCCAGCTATCTCCAGAATATTTTTTTCCTGGAGGAGGAAAGCCATTTTTTGATGCAAAACAAGCTAAGGAGGAAACTCAGAAGTTTGTCCAACAAAAAATCAGCCAGCAATCAGAAAGGAACTCTGCTTCTCATTCTTCTGATAATAAAGCCCTCAGAGAGAGACTGCCAGTAAACATGTCCACTGTTCCAAATGAAAATGCTTGAGAGACAGAGAAAAGTACAGAAGGTGACTAGAGGAATCTGGAGCTGGGAGATTCATATGAACATGAAGACCACCAGCAACTTGGAGATCAGTGAATAAATGTGAAACTGCAAAGCATCAATCACATTTTGTGAAATATGGCTGTATAAGAATAATTGGAAAGAGGGGACTTTTGTTAAACTTGTGAGGAGCTGAAAGGCATTTGCTTCACTTCATTTCATTAATGTTTGAAATAACTCTTTGGGGGGTAGGAGGAAGGAAAAAAGGTAACTACAAGTAAAACAACTTAACACTATTTCATGTGTTTTATAGTAAAATATTTTTATCTCTTGTATATGATAAAGATATTAAAGTAAACTGATGCCTTTTCTGTTCCTCTTCTTTCTTCTTTTTTCTGGTATTAAGAAATGTAGGTATTACAATGCAAAAGAGAAGAAAAGCTAGACAAAAGCATGTTTAAGTTAATAGGTTGTAATTGTGGATTGTTGAGGTGGGAGATGGGTGTAAAAGTACACTGATCATTATATGTGCAGAGCTGATACATTTTCTCTTACTTTTGTATACGTGAATGTCTGGATTAAGACCCTTGGTTTAATCTAATAACTAATGTTAAGTGGAAGCAAGTAGATATAAGAACACTGAATATAGTGAAAAGAACCTTAGCAATAAATGTTTCAGCTTGTCTTTCAGGCAAGCTGATAATAGGGCAATTAAAAACAAAACACTTTTTTTTTCAAGGCTAAAACTTAATGATTTCTAAAAGTATGCTAGTAATTTTCACATCTGGGGTGGAGGAGTAAAGATTAAAAAAGAACAGGCACCAATTAGAGAAAGTAAAATCACAACCAATAACTTGCACCTTACCATGGATAACCTCAATTTCAGGTTAACTAGGGTCTGTATTCACAGCTGTCTATTTGGAACAAATGTTCCTGTTAGGAGGGTTAGACTTCATTATTTGAAGATGTACACAGTTAAGGTTTTTTTATTAAAACAAAAAGTCTGGTAAAATGTGACATAGGTTCCAATGATGATGATAAGAAAAAATGTATAAAGGATTAACCAGACAAACATTAATGGCTGCATGCATCACAAAAGCTGGAATTAGACATTTAACAAAAGCTTCCATGTATAATAGGTGGGAATAATGACTTCTTACCGTAATGGCAGCACTTTCCATTGTATCTTAGCATGTGAATTGTCTCACAGGTATAGGAAAAAGGAAAGGAGCACATTCTTACCCCCTTTGTCTGGAGGCAGTGAGAATTTGGCAGTGGGCAGTCTCCATTCAGTGGTTTTTGGTGGCAATGTATATCCCAGGGAAGTCCTACATTCTGGCCAACAGCCTCAGTAGAGGCATTCTGTTACCTCATGAGGGGTCCCTAAATCTGACAGTGGCAGCTCAGATTTTTTTGGTGCTGGGGCACTCTGTTTTGCAACCTGTTTGCATACCCATCTGACACAAAGTGTGACAACTATTACGCTATTGTTCCCCTCTGACATTTGCACAGCCCCCAGGTCTCATATATCCTTATCCCTCAGTTTCCTTGATAATAAAGTTTCTACAGAAAGCAGCCCATTGCAGAGCTTCAGTGATCCTCATTGCCCCCTTTGGCCTGTTCTGAACCCCCCCCCCCAGGGTGTGGGATCCTATTCTGGGTGTCATCTCTCATCTAGCTGATCTGGATCCCCTAATCTTCAGCCCCTCAAGTTCACCGCATGGGTCCTCCAGTTCCTTTTATGGCCAGGAATCTCAGGCTTTCCCAGGCAGTTGTTCATATATTGCCCTCTTCTCAAAAAGAATCCACCAGAAACATGTATACCGTAAATAGAAGAGATTTGTTTTGTGGATGGAGGCTCGATGACTTCACCCCTTCTTTGCCCCCTTGGAGTCAGTTTTGGATTATTTGGCTGAGTTTGTTCAAAGTTTAGCTAGCGGACATTTCTAACTTTCATATTGGTAGAGGTAGTATGCCGTTTGCTCCTCTCAAGATTTCCAAAGCTTTTCTCAAAGGTACTCTTCTTCTTGTTACAGGATCTGGTCCCTCCCCGGGATCTGCCCATTGTTTTTCAGGCCATCTGCCCATTGTTTTTCAGGCCTTAGCTGATTCTTCTTTTGAACTTTCTGCATCCTAGGATTGGAAACTGTTGTCCTGGAAGACTTTGTTTTTGCTGGCGATTACCACAGATAAAAGAGTTTCAGAATTGCAAGCACTTAATTCCTCTCCGTGTTTAGTGTTCAGTAAGGATAGCTTTTTTCTTTGTATGAACTACTCCTTTTTAACTAAGGTAGCTTCTGAGAATAACCTTAATGGTTCTGTTCATCTTCCTGTGTTTTTTCCCCCAATTTCTCCAACAAAGGTGAATATCTTTTGGATTGTTTGGATGTGCAGAGACAATTAAGATTTTATCTTGACCATATCAAGTCTTTTAGGAACTCTAGTCAGTTGTTTGCCTCCTTTTCCAAATCCAGGCTGGGCTCTCCTGTGTCTAAGGTAACATAATCCAAATGGCTGTCAGATTGTATTTCGTTTGCATACTCTTTGAAAGGCAGGGCTCTTCTACACAAGCCTAAAGGTCATTCAACTAGGGCTGTAGCTACATTTATAGATTTTCTTTCTACAGTTCCTATGGATGATATTTGTGTAATGTGTATGCTGCTGCTACTTGGCTGGGCTACCATATTTTTGTGTCACATTATAAACTGGACATTTAAACCAGGTCCATGGCTTCATTTGGTTCTATTGTGTTGCAGAATATCCTTCCTTAGTTCCTCCTGATGAATTGTTATAGCTGGGGACTCTGTCCTACAGGTTGAGTCCAGATGGAACAGACAACAAAGGATAAGAAAGTTATGTACCATCTGGTTCAACTTTTGTGCCCTCCTGCCTCCAGTCTTCTTACTGATTTGGTGAGTCTTTGCCTCTGTGAAGACAGGACAGCAGAGGTTTTTCATTCTATGTGTTTAGAGTCTTGCATTTCCCCTGTGCACTTTTCTTGTATTTGTGGAAGATGTGGGGATCAGTTGGATATGCTATATCATTATATTTTGACTCATGGGGCAAACTCAGTCTGGAGAGTTGATGGAGGAGCAGGGAGTTATGGGTAAGGGAGGTGGAACCAAAACAGGCTAAAGGCTTTAGAATCAGCAGGTGTCAGATATGAGACAGATCCGAAAACCCACAGATTGAACCAGATGGAGACAGACAACATGGATCTGTTGTTATGGTGAGTACATAACGTTTGTTTTGCTTATGTTACAAGTGATAATTCAATAAAGGTGTTTAAAAAAAACTGTGATAGGCAAGGACAAAAATAATCAGGGTTAGAACAACCTAAAAATCAGGGGCAATTTTTAAATATTACTCTAATTCACTTAGAAGTTCATAGAGCGAGATAGTCCACATCTAAATGCATTTTCTAAACAACCAGTTGTACAAAACCTGAATGCTTGACATAATTGACTAATTGTAATTCAATTAAAAGTCAATGGAGTAACAGGCATCAGCATGAATTTTCTGAAAAATACAAACTACAAAACTGTAATGTGTGGCAATATTGACTGTAAACTTCAGGCTCAGCAATTTACCAGAAAAAAAATCAAGGATTTTATGAAGGACAGAAAAAAATATTAAGCAATGGCATACGTCATAGGAAAGCTAAAGTGGCAGATTTCAAAAAAAAAATTAGAACTTATATTAGAAAATTAAATCTCGTTCGTAATGATATCCAAGTTAGAGGGTAAGTGTACTTAATTTTGAAAATGGAGTATGATTTAAATTCTACCTTAAAAACTTTTAAGAAGCATATGCAAAACTTCTTAGAGACATAATTTTGAAACCATGTTCAAATAAGCATTTTCAATTTAACTTATGAAGAAAGAAATAAATTAAGACTTTTAGCAATATGTCAGACCTTTGTGTTGTGAAGGTTGATAAGAGTGGAGAGTTAGCATTGATGGACAAGGACAAATACATTGATTAAACTGAGTGATTTATGTCTCATTCAGATGAATACAAAGGTGTTAATTGTTTGGACCTTAAAGACAAATTTAAAGAAGTCTACAACATCTTGTTATACTTGTTAAATCCATGTTATTTAAACTGGCAAAAGTTTTATTATTTTCAAGTGACAAAATCTAAGACAGGAGGGCTGCTTGATATACCCAAGATTCGTAAGATTGCTGCTGATCCCCCATTTATACCTGTATTCACTTTGTTGGTTCTAAGACTCAATTTATATCTAGATACCGAGATTCCACCCTTAATCTTCTGGTGCAGTGTAAATGAAGTTATGTTAAAGGCACCTGGGATTTTTTAGATAAATTTAAACACTGTAATTTTAGTGGTAAAAAGATGTTTATTTATATAGCCACCATTGTATCTCTCTAGTCACTGATATCTCAAGATATTAGTGTTGATTATATTATAGTATACCTGAATCATAACACTTATTTTAATAATTTTACAATATTAATACTGCTTTCATTCTTTTTGGAAATATTTTTCTTTTAGCAAAAGTTGATCACCACTTATCTGGGGTAGCCATGGGGTCTACTGATGATAGGTTTGCTTGTTTAGTTTTAGCACGGTTGAAACAGAAGTTCTTATATAAGCAAGAGCTTTTTAGTAAGGTATATTTTTACAAACGCTTTATTGATTACTTTCTTATAGTATAGAGTGGTAGTGGAGACAGTTTTATAAGTTCTTATAATGAGTTAAATAACAATACTTCTTTTGTACATTTTACCTACAACAATTTAGGGACAGTTGTTAATTATGGGGACACTACATAGACTAAAACTAAACGCCAAGAAATGCATAATAGTATCCTTTGGGAAGTTATCCATCCCTAACCAAATTCAAGTGTAATATGAACAATTGGATGGGGAACAGGAAATGCATCCTTGGTTTGGCACGTATAGCTCTAATAGGCATTGGCAGCATGTAAATGTTTAATCTCCCAGGCCTTTTCTTGTAAATGTTTCTTCTCCCAGGCCCATGCTTACACTTATCAAGGATACCAGAACTTATCAGAGATTTGGGATGCATGACTCGGCTTAAAAAGAACCTAGTAGTCATTAGTTCAGTACACACCTATGCACCTGTCATGTTCATGATTTTTTTTTGTCTGTTTTTAATACACTATCTGCAGTTATGAACATACAGTGAGCTATGAGGGTGTGAACCTGCTCCACTGTCACCAATCAAACTTGAAACTGGTGTGGGTGAGGCTTAATAACAGTTTTTCAGTGTTCTGTTCTGGCTTCAACTAAAAACTCGACCAGATCAGGTCTTTCACTTATGATTCACCTATCCCTTTCTCTTTACATAAACTCTGATATCAATCCCTGATAGGGAAGGCAGTCTCTAGACTGCAATCCAAATGTCTTCTTGGCCTCTTCCCATTCTATTACCTTTCCCTGTCTAGGTATTTGCTCCCAATACATTGGTTCCTTTTCCAGTTTCCTCCAATAAATTCCCTCCCCCTCTTGCGTATTTTCTATACCCCTAATTGCAGTCATTCTTATTGGCAAAATCTCCTTTCACCATTCTCATGTTGTCTTAGATCTTAGAATATTTTTTGCTACTTTAGGAATATAATATTCTACATGGCTGTTATTCTCCTTAAGGATCTGCATCCAAAATCCCATTGTGTCCTTATTTCTTGAATTCTGCCCCCCCCCCCCACTTCATCCTCCCTTTCCACTTTGAATTATAGCTTTCTGCTTGTGTTATGTATATTAGGTTCATAGAAGGTTGCTAGGCTAAAGGCTCTAGAGCCCAGCCATATTTATCCGAAATTGCCCTAATTGTCAGTGATTAGGTGAGTGAAGTTTGCAGAGGAAAGGACCTGTCGTAGTTAATACCAACTGCTCTGTCCAGAAAGGACATGGGCACCACCTCAGGAGTGAATTTGTGCTCGCCCATCCATTGATCTAGGTTGTGTTTGAAGAAGGTCATGAAGATGCTCTGTTTCACGTGAATTGGAAGCTTGTTCTAGAGTAGTGTTAGTCTCTGGGAGATATCTAGCTCACCAGAATGACCTTAACTGTATAGCTCTAAAATATCCCTTCAAATCAGGTAGTCCTAAACCTTGTTCTATTGGAAGGATCAACTTACCACACTTTTTCCTATTGGAAGGATCAACTTATCCCACTTGACCCTTGCCGCCTTCTGTCATTCTTTAGTAGCATTTTCTGCCTGTAGGCAAACAAGCACATTTTCTTATTAGATGGCTAGCCTATCATTAGTTAAATGTGAAACTCAAGTCACATTACTTATTAGATGGAACAATTGCAATTTCCAGCATTACTGCATTGCAAGTCATTTTTACATAGATATAGGTGGTTGTAATTATTTTCCCCATTTGCATTGTGATTTATAATAGTGTCCCATTGTTAAGGTTTTAAGGGTAAAACCATTTAGCTTATGGTTATAATCCCATTATATAGTGAGATATTTCATTTATTTAACTTGCTGATGACTTGCATGCATCTGTTTATGATATTGTATTCCTTGCTCTCACTCCATTGCACAGTTTTTCCTACATTTTAATTATTGGTGAACTTTGCACTGAATACATTGTGAGACAGAGTGTGTGTTCTTTGATGAGTAGGTGCCCTATTCAGGATGAGTGTCTATGTTTTGTGCAGGAATACAAACTGACTGCCCATAACCCTGTAGTAGATTAAGCAGGCAATGAGAGAATGAATGAACACTAGGCTAAGATATCCCTTTAAAAGATTTTGAGTCATCCTGTTCGATTCTTGGCTGGAGCTCCTTCTGTGTGGAGTCTGCATGTCCTCCCTGCGGTCGAGTGGCATTCAAAAGACATGCGTGAATGGGAGTACCTTCGTTGAAGGCTGGGCGTCGAGCTGGCACCTCAGCACCATAAAAATCTACTGCCAATCATTAGTGGACCAGAGTTCTGCTGTGGTGACCCCTAACCGGGAAAAGCCAAAAGAAGAACAAATAAAAGCAGAACCAACCCCCAACCTATGAATCATCTCATTGAATTCAAGTTAAATCCAAGTACCAGATTCTTCCTGTTAACCCTTATAAGATGATAGTCTGGTCACTCTCTCTTGCTTTCTCTAAGAACCACTATATAATTGTGCAATCAGTGTCCTTTTCATGTTCAAAAGGACTTTAATATTGATGGAGTCCCTCATCCTCACTAAGGGCTTTTAGGATTTTATGCTTAACATTCCTAGCCTGTTTTTTTTTTCATTTTATGTAAACTTTATGTTGTTACATCCCTGAGCTGAAATAAGTTACACTTGAATCAAATTTGTGCTTGTGCTACGCATGCATTATTGTGTGCTACAGTCTGCAAGTGAAATAGTAGTTCATGAGTGGCAGGATGCTTAACAAGTGAAAATTGATTTGCAAGTTTTTAAGTCAGCCTTTTAGTATGGATATTTCCACAACATATCTATATTTCATATGTGTATGTTGATTTATACAACTTTACTCCTTACTTTTGTTCAGTATGTTCAGTTGGATTCTGGTTATTTAACAAAAGCTCTTCATGAAACAATGAGTGCTAATAATTCAGCATGAAGACATTTACATTTACCATTTCACAGAGCACATGCTCATAGTAATCCTTTTTGTTCTTAGCTGCTGTGGAAACACATTTCAAGTTTAAAAGTAATTCAGCAGTATAGATTTTATTTTAGGCATTTTGCTCTAAAACAGTGTGTCAGATGGAGTACTTGAGAATGTTGTAGAACCTTTTACAGTTGGTCACTTTGTTGGTTGGTATGTAGGAAGTTTAGAATGTTCCCCAAAGCACTGGTCTCATCCAGAAACATTACTTCTGTCCAATTCCTGGTGAATAAAGTCTACAGTAGGATAAAGCTAGCCTCCATAAAGGGAGATTGTTGCCTTATCTTGGAAACGGTAAGTTGGGTATGCATTGGTTACCTATTAGGGAGTGAAATGAAGCTAATGATGATTCATTAATCCTTATAACTGATGCCCTCTTCTCATACACTAATAAGACCCTTTCAGCATCTGTCATGCCTTGTGCTTCCATGATAATGACACTGGTCCTATCACATTCCCCATAAGTTATTTTAGGATTGTAGGAAGACTTAGAGCTCTATTTGTAGATTCTTTTTTTGAGTTTCATGTGGAAAACTGACTGAAAGACAGTTCAACTATACCTTGGCACACACCTCAAAACTAGAACGATGGGTCATTGTGTTAGGTGATAAAGTCCTTATACAACAGTGCTCATCGAAGGTGGGTTGCTGAGTGTGCAATGGTTAACACTGATACCTCATGGCAGTTGGTTCTCCACTTCATTTCCTGGTCATGTTATCTCCCATGGAGCTGTATTTCCTCCCTGTGTCTGGTTGGGATTTCACTGTGTGCTCTGGTTTCCTCCCACATCCCAAGGACATGCCAGTGGGTAAATGTATGAGTGAGCCTTTAAACTGCCCATATGGATGCATGTGGTACGTGAGTATGTTGGAATGGGCCAGCTTTTCCATCCAGCTCAGGTACTCTGATTTATACCTATTACAGTTCCAGCTCCCACATGACTCTGAATAGGATAAATGTGTATTGGAGATTAAATGAAAGCTCAGGTAAATTACTTTACTGCAATAACGTGCTATGTACAAATCCAGATAACTTGCATATTTTTATTAATTCAATACTTACTGATGATCCATTTTTTTCTTTTCTTTTTTTATTTTGTGATCTTTCCTTTGAGATCCCCACTTATTTATTCAGTGTAATTGCTTTGCTGCAGGTTTGAACATCCTTTGAGCCATATCACAATGACAGTTGTCATGTTTGGTTCAGTTTGCTTGGCAGGTTAAAAAAACAGACTATTTAAGGAATAAGAAGTATAATGTTATAAGAAATTTGCAACTTCATCCCATTAAATAAAAGTTCACTGCAGTTTTATTGCATGGTTAAAGTGGCAGTACTTAGCAAATATTATACTGATGGAAATTCAAAGGTGCATTAAATGGAGACACACACACACACACACACACACACACACACACATATTTCAAGCATGGGCATTAATGCCCTTCTAGCCTGCCAGTATCCAAAAGCACTTGTTCCTATAAAAAGTGTGCAGGCTGTTCCTAAAAATATCTAAACTAGTCCATGCTTTAATGTAATTTGGTACCCTATTCTATGCATCAGTTGTTCCCTCAGAGTACCAATTGGTACATTTCTCATTCCTATAGAATCTTTTTTGATTTCTCCAAGTCTTTTGGGTTTCTAATACCATGACGCGAATGGACCCCATTCCTAAGTCAGAGTACGATTAAAGTTCATGAAATTAGTATTATTTCACTCTTTGATGTTAGCCAAAAGTGCTCTTTGCAGTACCCACAATGTGCCCAGCAATGACTCCTTTTGCAATTCATACGGTGTTACATGAATTGGTAGCATATCTAAATATGATTGTAAATTCTTTTTTATAAGACCAGTTGCTCCTACTACTATTGGAACTGTCTGGGTATCTTTCTTCCACATGGCTCTCATTTCTGCCTGCAAATCAAGGTATTTTATGACTTTGTGTTTCTCTGTACGCAAGACACTATAGTCACTAGGTGTGGCAATTTCAACGATCAATGCTACTTTTTTCTTCTTTTCTTGGATCACTATGTCCAGTTTTCTAGCATCTGTCTTTTGGGCTGTTGGTATTGGGTGATCCCATGTGATGTAAACTTCATCATTTTCTATGATTCTCTGTGGCTCATGTTTCCAATGTTTTTCAACCACTTCGATACCATAATGTTTGCACAATCTCGCCACATTATTATGACTTTCAGTATACAGTCCCTCTGCCATTAGAGCATCGCAACCAGCAATAAGGTGTTTAACTGTTTCCACCTCAGTTCCACAAAACCTACATATGTCTGTTTCTCCCACATGTTCAATGGACTTCGTGAACCAGCGTGTATGCAGCCCACTATCTTGGGCTGCCAATATTAACCTTTCATTTCTTGTTGTAAATTCACCTCTCCTTAACCATTCCTGCATTCATTCTTGATCAACATGAGGCTCTTCCAGAAGTTTTTTATACTTGCAACTATATTTATGTTTTTTCCACATTTCTTGCCATCTCATCTGATCCTTCACCTTATATTCTTTCTTTTCTTTTTTAGCACATTCAGTTGCTGCCTGTTTTTTATCCACTTCTGATTTGATTTCCATTCCTGCTTGACATCAATATGCTTCTGCTAAATTAAGCAGAGATGTCATCTTAGATTTATTCTCCTCCTGTTTCAAAACTTTCACCACATTTGGATCTTGTAAGGTCAATAGATCTGTGTGGAGTCCCACGATTGCAGATCTATACATGTAATCAATTTCAAGGAGGCCCATCCCTCCTTCAGAATGGGGATATATAATCTTGGTATACACTGATTTTTATAAATCATTTGGTGATCATGAAGCATCCTTCTTGTTTGGATATCCAATCTATCCAACACTTTTTGAGGCCAGTCAATCACTCCAAAACTAGAAGTTAGGACAGGAAGAGCAAATTGATTTATAGCTTGGATCTTGTTTCTAGGTGTCAATGCTGTTTTCAGGATTAATTTAAATCTTCTAAAGTACTCCTTACTAAGCCTTATTCGCATTTGTTCATGTTTTATTGCTGATCCTTCATCATTTCCCAAGTATTTATACACTCCCTCTTGCTCAAGTTCTCACATATCACATTCATGTCCCAAACTGATGTTTTCCTGGTGCTGCAATTTTCCTTTTTTAAAGGTTGCTTTTGCACATTTATCAAGACCAAATGGCATTCCGATATCATCTGAAAAAGTTTTGACAACCTGCAGCTGTGCTTTCAGTTCCTCATCTGATGAGCTATACAATTTTAAATCATCACAAAGAGAAGATGAGAAGTCATTAGACTTTGCTGTTTTCTAGTAGCCAAATTGTAGCCATGGCCTAGGCTGTTAAGTAAGCAGCTTAATGGGTTAATGGCAAGACAGAATAACAAAGGTGACAGAGAGTTGCCCTGGAATATCCCCCTTTGAATTTTTATCCTTGGGATAATAATCTGTCCTTTATCATGGCTTAATTGCAAAGTGGTCTGCCACTGTTACATGGTTACTGTAATGTAATCAATCAGTGTAGGGTGCATCTTATACATTTTTAAGCACTGTTTTATCCATGAATGTGGGATACTATCAAATGCTTTTTTGTAGTCAATCCATGCCATTCTTAGGTTCTTCCCCTTCTTAAAATTCTCCACTATAACTTTGTTTAACAACAAACGGTCCTTTGTTCCATATGACTTTCTTTTATTGCCCTTTTGTTCTACTGCCATAATCGAGTTTTCTTCTAAATGACTATAAACCCTGTCAGCGTCAATTCCTGTGTATAGTTTGTATGTTGTTGGAAGAAAAATTATTAGTCTATAATTTTTAGGGTAGCTTGCAGGTTCACTCTTAAATAAGAGCATTGTTTTTCCTGTTGTTAACCAGTGCAGTGTGTGTTCGAGGTGCATATATAAATAGTTCTTACTCATGGCTAAATCATCGTGCAAAGAAGTTAATACTTTAAGCCAAAAGTTAGGTACTGCATCTGGGCCTGGGGTTTTCTAGTTAGAGGCTTTTCTCAACTTTATTTCAATCTCTCTAGTTGTTATTTCATCCCATTTCATATCCTGTACCTTTAAACTTCTTATTCTCTCTTTTACTTCTTCTATCCATTTAGCATCTTTGTTATGTTCCACAAGATCTTCATAGATACTTCTCCAAAATGTATCTACTTCCTCTTTTTTTGGTGGTCTATCTATTCCTTTTACCTTATTTCCCAGTTCTCTATAAAACTTTTTTGGGTCATCAATAATTTGTTTATTTTGTGTTTTTCCCTTCTATTTATCTTCATATCTTCTAAGTCTTTCCGCCTGTTTTGTAATTTTTAGTTTATCTCCAATAGTGCATAATAGATCCTGGTCTGTTCTAATACCACGCATTGCTTTTATCACATCTATCTTTCTTAATATTTTCATTGATCTGTTCCCTCTTCTATAATCTTCTAACAATAATACTTCTCATCTTAGCTGCTTTATAGTTTTCTCTATTCGATATTTCCATGATGGTATTCGCTGTTGCCCCCTCTTTTCCTTCACTACCCTATGTTCCTGTGATAGAACTTTATTAATTTAGTAGCAGAGTAATATATTCTGTTTACTTCTGTTATATTGCATGGGTCTCTATGGACAGTGGTAATTACTGTGTTCATTTCTTTTATCAAGCTTCTGACTTTTGGGGTTTTATTAACGTTCTGCAATCTATTTCTCTCATTGATCTTGATATATCTATTTTTGTCTATTAAATCAAGCAACTCTTCTTTTAACTCCTTTTCTTCCATACTGAGGGTACATCCCTTGTTTTCCATTTCCTTTAGGCATTCTATAGAAAGTTCTATAGCATCTTCCTGTGGCACATTCTCTTCAATTCCATCCTGTGACTTCTGTTGTTCTGTCATATGGGAACTTACTGGCCTATCACTCCTCGACATTGACTGCATCAGAGTTTCCACAGTTTCCTGTTTCTTTCCATGCTGTCTAGCTTCAAATGAATGTTTATACTGGTTTCTTGTGTAAGGCTCCAAAATATCTTGATATGGCACCTGACCAGTTACTTCCTGTTCCACTGGTTTCTCCTTAATTTAAAAATCCATTGCTCTATCCTGTTGTGATGCTTTCTGCATTTGATTTTCTACACTGAATCCTTCTCTTTGCAGCTGTTCCATTACTTCAGTTTCAATTTCTTTGATTTCTCCATTACTCATCTCTTTTTCTACTTTTCCTCTTAGTCTTATTTTTTGTATTGTAAAGTTTTCCATATCCAGATTCCTTTGCCTATATTTTTCTTCAAATATCTTTGGTGCTGTTCTTTTTGTATTAATTAATTTTGCTTTCTCCTTTGCATAAATATTACACCATATTAATTCTCTTTTCCGTTCCCCTGTTCATATTTCTTCTTCACATGTCTCCTGGTCTTCTTGCTTTTCCTTATTCTGGGGACATACTCCAACATACTGTGATGTAGTCTGTCTTAGACCTTCTACATTAAATCCTTCACTGTGCAGGCACTCCACAACTTCAGCTTTTATTTCTTTAACCTTTAGTTTACTAATCGTCTTTTCTACATTATGTTTTTGTGTTATTAATCTTTTTATTGTGAAATTTTCCATATCTGGATGCCTTTGCCTGTATTTCTCTTTGAATACTTTTGAGACTGCCTTTTCTATATTAGTTAACTTAGCTTTCTCCTTTGCATAAATAGTACACCATATCAAATCTCTCTTTCTTTCCCATGTCCATATCTCTTTTTAGCTTTTTCAAATATCTCTAAGTTTTGTTGTTTATATTTTTCCACTTCCTCAAAGGCTTCTTTTTCCAAAGAGATCAAAGTTTCTTGATCTATATACTGTTTTTCAAAAATCTGTTGTATTAATGAACTCAAAATTTTATCTGAAGCTTCTGACAGTTTTTCCTGCGAAAGTATTTTTCTTTCCTCTAATTTCTCTCTTAATCGTTTTGTATATCTTGTATCCGGAAATTCTGGGCTTCTTGCATAATAATAACAAATACATAATTTCTTTCTTATCCTCCATAGTCCACTGTATCATCTTTATGGCTCTTTTTTGGCCAATCAATTTTTTCCTTTTTGTGGACTGCTGCTTCCGTCTACAATGGGGGGGGGGGGCAATCCTTCTCCTGAGCCTGGCCTGGCCCCATTATAGGAATATTTTCGCATTTTCAGGATTCTACACTGTCATTTTTTCCAGTCCTGGCACCAGTGCGCCTACCAGGATTGGGCACTTTTTTATCCTGGGTCTTGTGCCCCCAGTTATCTTTTTTCATTTTTGATTTACTTCTGTCCATGATATATGCTATATAAATACAGTCTATATATCAGAATCGCCTTGGTGAGATTTTGTGAAAAACAGGGTTCACCTCACGAAGGTACTCACCAAGACTTGAAGATGAATTTAATTTCATCTCTCCATCAGGACCCTCATCTTCTACATAGTTTGTCTGATGATTCTCTACTACTTTTTGATAACCCCAAACATTCCCAGCGGTAGTTGTCTCTAAACACCCTATATACCTGAATTAGATCTCCTCTTAGGTATCTATAAGAGACACTGTAGAAGTTCAGATATTTTATCCTTTCATAATAACTTACATTTTCACATCCGTGGATGCCCTTAGTATATTTCACGGTACTCTTTTCATCTTACTCATGCTTGTTTTCGTTTAAGGTTTCCATATTGTTATTACATATTCAAGTAACTAAGAAACGATGACTTCAACATTTCTGATTTCCTAGACTTTATAAATCTTTTTATGCAACCTATAGTTTTATAACTATCATTAACTAATTGGTTGATATGATTAGAAAAACGCAAGAGTTTTATCTACCCCATACCTCTCAGCTGTACAGATTTTTGCAGAATGTTCAGATTTTTGCCTCATATTTTTGGTCTGTTCCTTATAAAAATTGTGTTTTTTGGCAAATTAGTGGAATGATCTAAGGATTAAAGTTACTAAATGGGTTCCTATTATGTTATTGAAAGATAATGTAATAGAACGCTCAGAACTTCGAAACGGCCACATTTCGAAGATCGCATTGTGGGATTGCAGTACAGTGAAGACTGGGATATTTGCCCTTTCCTCACTGTAGTGTGATCTCTGAGTTGGAATATATATTTAGCAGGGGAGCCCCCCACAATAAAAGTTTTGATATGCGTCCGTTTCAAAGTTCTGAGCATTCGATTACATTATCTTTCGATAACGTAATATGAACCTTACTAAATAATGGCAAACATTTTAGTTTCAGACTTCATATCATTCAGAAAATGCATGCTAACACAAATTCTATTATTCTAGAAATGTTCTGAGCTTATAAGAGGAATATTTAAAATGTATCCCTATTTGTGGTCCTTTGTTCCCCCTGTGATGATAGATAAAGGCTGCCAGCCTAGCCAGATAAAATTTTGTAGATAATTCTGTCATTTTTAAATATTAATATAAACCACAGGCTTGTTCTCTTAAATGGGAAAAATGGTGTTAAATGTGGAACTGCAAAAATATAACAACAGTGCACTCTGCTGTAACAAAACTGATAAGTCAAGCATGGTGAAATTCTTTGATATAAATTTGGATCCGATATGTCTGGATGAAGGAATTCTGCCTATTGTTTTGAGGCCAAAGTTAATGGCTAGAATTTGCATGTATAATTTATTTTATTGCTCTAATTTCTGACCAGGTGCAAGATCAAAGGGGCCATTAACCTCTGAGTTCTGTTAGCCTGGGAACCAGAAGGAAATTATATAATCTGAAATGAATCAGTGGTATTGTGTGATCAATTTAAGGACAGAAAGAATGAGAGCATTAGAGCAGTTGACTTGAGAACATCCAACATCACCAGCACTGCCTGTATCTATATGCAAGTAGGATCTTAGACTTTAGTGTTTCTCTTAGATATAGTTAGGAAATAGGAAGATTAGACTAGTTTGTTTCTCTGTGATTTCAGAACTTTTCTATGGTATTATTTTAAACATTTCTCTGTGATCTCTGAACTTTTGACTAGCACTGTGTAGTAAGAAATATTGTCTTGTAATTTTATTTATTATTAAATATTTTTAAACGTTTCAACTGTGGCTGTTTTATGTAGAGATAACTTAAGCTCTAAGAGTACATTGCATGTATACAGTGATACTGTACCAAGTCACTCCAAATAAGTCTTGACTGTTTGGTTGCACTTACCATTTGGGTAATAATATTGCACAGTAATAATTGGACACCTTTCATAAGGGCCTTTGAGTAACTGATAAATATCAGCTGGGTGGTGGCAGTGATTTCTACTGTATAGTCTGGGTAAAAGGGACACAGCTGGAGAACCTGTGCCAGCCTTCCCCAGGAGTGTCTGTGTGGTTGTATAAACTCTTATCTCAAAGTGTGTGTGTGTGTGTGCGTCAGCTGCTTGGGCAGGGACACGAAACACTGGTTGGACAGAGAGAGTGCTGGAGGTTTTAGCTTGCCCACTAGACTGATATCTGGACCCTATAGTTGTCCCAGTGGGGAGTCTTATTGGGGACCTGGAGAGAAAGGGAAAAACCAGCCCCAGACTGACTGTGATCTCTGTGTGCTCTTAAGAGAAATTGTACTTTACTGTGTGTGTATTTGTTATCCTTTCCCTATATGCACATCCCTCACTGGTCTTAGTGGTGAGGATTGAGGCTCCTTGATTGCTGGACCAGTGCACTGGTATCACACCCCCCATTATGTCAGGCTTTGCCCATATTTCATGCGCTAATAGGTTGAGAGGTATAATCTACCCATATACACAGGTCCTTAATGAATCTACAGTTTCAATCACTTTGTGCTGTATTAAATATTCACCTTTTAATTTATGTCACCCAAATCTCATATGCTTAGTTTTTGATGCATTTATCAGCATATTATTCTTCTGTTCCCAAATGGTCAATTTAGTCAAGTTCTTTTGCAGGCATGCCTTATCTGCAGCACATTTAATCAGTTTACCCAATTTCAGATAATCTGCATATAGATTGTAGAACACCTCAAATGAAAAAGTTAGGTTGGAAAGATATAATCTAAACAAGTAAGGGTCTAGGACAGAGCCCTATGGGACTCTCTGATTGTAACCATAAATTTCCCCTTTCCAATTGCTGTATGATACTTGCCATGTCCTATTTGTAAGCCATGCAGCTATCCATCTTATCAAGAATACATTGATACCTAGTTGTTCTAATTTATTGACCAGTGTTTTATGTATGACCTTGTGAAATGCTAAAGTTAAATCTATATAAATTATATCACAGCACAATATTTAATTCATAGCTATTATTTTATTGTTATAGAACATCATGTTGCAAGTGGTAATAGATCTGTTTTCAACATATGCATGCTGATATATGGTTTCAAGTCCCAACCTATTCAGTTCTGACAATAACTTATCCAATATTACCTTTTCCATTATTTTTCCACAACATGAAAGTAGACTTAAGGGTCTATATGACTCTGGGTTTATTCTACTCCCCTTTCCCTTAAAGACAGGTTTAATAACTGCATGTCTCCAATCTTGAGGAATCTCCCCATATTTGTATGACCTAGTAAATAATAGATATAATGGTACTGTAAGTTTGCTGAAGTGTTTGCATGTCATTATTACTAATTCTGTCTCCTCCCTGTGCTTTGTTTGGATCCAGTTTGTGCAGTTCATTTTTAATATAATCTAATTTGATTCCAATATCTGAGGTTACCTGGATGTCACTAGGATGACTTATCTCCCTCTTTGTGGAGCCAAACTGTTTTTCATAAGATTTTGTAACTATATCTATAATCTGTTGTGTATGAGAATACATTTTTAGAATCTACACAGTTTATCAGTCTGTATGTCTTTACTCCTTCCACATGTTATATATCTATAAAAAGGTTTCCTATTATGCTCAACATCTTTATATAAATTTTCTTCAATTTTTTTCTTGATCATGTCTCACACTATGCTTAATTTCTTTGTCCAGCTTGTTTATTTCAGTTTTCAATACTGTAGTTTGACCTCTCTTCCATTTCTTAATTTTTTTTATCTCACCGTAATCATGTATCTTGTTCTAATGGATCCTGCTGTTAAACATTTTTTAATTGTTTGTACTCAGACAATTTCTCTTTCAAAACTTTCCAGATTCCATCTGCAGTTTTTCCACTGTACACATCACTCCAGTTAGTTTTACAGAGTGACTGATTTGCTTCCATATCATCTGTAACTAATCCTATGTGCATTGGTTTAGATTTCAGTTTGGCAGAATTATCTAGCAACAAATTAACCTTTATAACCCCATGATCACGGCATATCAGTGGTGGCAAAACTTGACTTGAAGTTACAGTAATTTCTTTAGGAACACAATGTCTAGTATGTTCTATTCCATGGTAGTTTTTTTTTACAATCTGAAGCAGTTGTTCCTGAACATATTTTGTGAATAATTTCCTTACTAATGTTGTTGAATCAATATTATTACAGTATGTTTCTGGTAAATTTAAGTCTGCAGCTAATATTACTCTTTCCTCCTGTGTTTCATGCACAAAATGTATGAATTCCTCCAGATCATCAGCACTTGACTCTGATGGTCTATACACTCCAACAATTGTTATATGTTCCAGGGTTGTCTCTTTTGTTACAGCTGCACAGTCTATAGGATTAGTGTTATCACTGAACATGTAATAATCACGTCTCATAACTATCTTTAATTCCTATCATAACACCTCTACCTGATTTATACCCTGATAGAATTGGTATCCGGTCATTGTTCTTTAACCATGTTTCACAAACATTAACAAGAAATGTAGCAAATTTTCCAATTAAAAAAACTTTATTATTAATGCTTCTAGCATTAATGACCACCAGAGATGCATCAAATGTTGCTGTGAACTATTAAATTTTTGACTTGGCAAAAATCCTGCCTAGTATTTGTCAAATATTGTAAAATATCTGCTGCAAAAATTCTCTTCCCTGATCTTGACAAATGCACGCCATCTTGTCTGAACATGTGTGTGCCCAAAACTAGGCTTGGATGCTCTACATATTTTCCCTTTTTAAAATGGGAAATGTTTTCCATGTAAGCATTTACCCAAAAAATATTTTCATTCACGGTGACCTGACTATCCTTTCTATGTGTGATTTGTGATAAA
>NC_056750.1:494312823-494460323 GCF_019279795.1 Protopterus annectens
TATCCCTCTGGGAACTATTGTGATTCAAACCAACAACTTGTCTATAGTTTGGTACATCAATAAACAAGGGGGAACCCAATTTTATGCCCTCTGTTGAAAAGTTATGAGAGTGTGGCAATGGGCCATCTCCTCCAACCACTTTATTAGTGACAATGCACATTCGGAGGAAATTCAACGTACTAGCAGACAAACTCAGCAGGTCATTTTGATGCCTTGAGAGTAGTCTCTCAATCAGTCAGTGGCAGAGGAGATTTTTCATCATTGGGGCCAAATCTGCTGCAATCTCTTTGCATCTCTCCAGCTGCAGCAGGTTTTTGCCCTGATCCCCCCTCAGGCATCACTGAGGAATGCTCTAGTCCATGTTTGGCCCTCTGGTCTCCTTTACACCTATGCCCTGGTACCTCCCTTCCAAAATTTCTTACATAAAGCCAGTCAGTTGAAGATCTCAGTTATCCTTATTGCCCCATTTTTGCCTCACCAGGTATGGTTCTCCTTCCTTTGGTCTCATCTTCATTATCCTCCATGGATACTGGACTGCAGTCCAGATCTTCTCTTCCATCTCAGTATTCCAGGCCTCAAACTAGCAAAATGGTTTCTCCAATTCCATTAATACGTAGACAGTCCCGGATTTCCTCCCCAGTTCCTCATATACTTTTATCTTCCCAGAAAGCTTCTGCTAGGAAGATTTACAGAAGTAAATGGAAAAGATTCTCAATTTGGGTCCTTAAAAAGAAATTGATCATTTTACTGCTCCTATTTATTTGGTACTGGTGTATTTAGCTTCTGTTTTTCAGGAAGGTGCTAGTTGTTTCCACTCTCAAAATACAGTTACAATTGTATCTATTGTATGTTTTTCTGTTTCTTGTTACAGTTGTATCTAGTGTATGTTTTTCTGTTTCTTGTTACCTGTGTAGCTTTTTTCCCTCAGGCCTCCACTGAAAATGGGCTCTTTCATCCAGTGGACTATCCCGGTAAACAAATGCAAATAAATAAATAAATTAGCAGCCATATCAAATTTTCATTCAGGAGAGAAAGCTTCTTGGTCAACTTTTTCCAAATTGTACAAAGGATTTCACGAAAACAGACCAGTTGTTTGTGTCTTTCTCACCGAACAGACTGGGATCACCAATTTCTAAAGTTATCTTGCCCAAATGGATTACTAATTGCATTTCTTTTGTATATTCCTAGCAAGATCTCTCCCTACCAAAATCTCCTAAGGTACATTCAACTAAATCCATGGACACTTCTTCTGCCTTCTGGTCTAAAATGTCCATTGATGATATTTGTGCAGCAGCTACCTGGTCTAATGCCCATACCTTTATTGCCCATTACCAACTAGACTTCTAGAAATAGAGCTTCTTTTGGTTCAGCAGTTCTCCAGAATATCCTTCCATAAGGGCCACTCAAGAGTCACATAGCTGGGGACTCTGTCCCATACATTGACAAGAATGAAAAAGACAACATCAGATATTAAAGTTATGTACTCACCATAACTATGCATTTGTGTTGTCCATTTTCATTCTTCCTCAACTCCCCTCCATTCTTCCTACTTTCTGATATCTTCTGGAGTGATCTGATGGATATTTTGGAATTGCTTGTTTGAGGTTTGAACGCTAGCTTTACTGTTATCTTCTTTTTCCTACTATATCTTAGGATATGTAAGGCAGCAAAATCGAGGTATTATAGGCTGATTAGGGCATTATGGGTAGATGGAATAGATTGAGAGTTGGATCCTTAAGTCTGTGGAATACAGCCTAGTAGGATCCGAGGCTGGATCCTCAACCCATACGTTGAAAAAGGATAAAAATGGGCAACACAGATGCATAGTTTTGGTGAGTACGTAAGTTTAATTTTTTTTTATTTTTATAGACTTAATATAATGGTTCATTAAAAATTCACCAAAAGTATTAGCAGTGAGGCAGTCAAGTTCAGAAGCACACAGTCCCTACAAAGAACAGAAGACATGCTGAAGGCTGCCTAGAGTTAAGACATAGCCTTCAGCAGATTAAGTAGTGGCTTACAAATAGCTATTTGGAGCAGTTTCTCTTCTAAGCTTCAACACAGCTGCTCAATGGCAAACCAACAGAAATGTAGAAATTAAAAGTTTGAGCTGTTTCAGGAAAGTTTAATTCATACATTAAAATGCCTTGCTTATTAAAAAAAAGTTTCACCTCTAAAGAAGTACCAATGCTAACTTAGTTGAGGTAGCTAAAAAGGTTTGCCTAGTTAAATTTTGGATGAAATTTTCAAAAAGCGACAATGTTTCTGGGCTGTATTTAATGTGTTTTCTATATTTTTATTTCCACATTCAGTGTGGTGTTTTTATAATGATTCCTTGAAAATAAATAAAGACAAAAGATCAGCCGTGGCACAGAAGTTGATTTGCAAAGCCTGAACAAAAATATTTTTTTTAGGTAGAAACATTTTTATCTAGTCAATTAAGAACACTGCTGAACTGCCAAAGGTAACCAAGTGAAACAAGAAAAGTATAAGAAACAATCTTCGGTACACCTCCACGGCCTTTGTTGCACTCTTCTGAAAAACTTTTTAAAAGATTTCTAAAAACAAACTTTTGATAAAAATAATAAAAACAGCCACACTCGAACTTTAGCATGGAGAGCTATACCACAGACTTTTATCTAGATCAGAAACTTAATAGCCGTGTAAACATTATAGCTCCATAAGAAACATTAATCTATTTTTTATTTTATACTTAATGTTCTAAATTTTCAAGTTTCAACACATGGCTCTCCTAATTCATTTATGGATTGTTGGCCAGTAGGCGAAATTATCCAAAGGAACCTTCTTCAACCACAACCCAGATCATAAGATATAATACAACTAAATAAAATTATATTAGAAAGTATGTATATAACATAGATGAAAATATATTGTATTTCTGGAAGTGAGAACGAGAGATGACCAATGCATCCCATGCATATAAACCAAAAAAAGTAAATTAATGATTGCCTCATCATCTTGGTAGTTTTCAACAGTGTCACTCAAAAGCTTCTCTATGCTGTTTACATGACTTTAGCTCATGTATACAGGTAGCACATTGTGTGTGTGTGTGTGTAAGGTAATTTTATAAAGTGAGAGCATATTCCTCTTCTGGGATAGAAAAAATGCATCTTGATGTTGATCTGCATATTCCACACAAAAAAGAACTTTAAAAACCAAACGCTTAAAATTACATAAATCAACACGCTTTCACATTGGATGTAATTCTATGGGTTAAAATCAGTCATTTAAATATGCTATAGTCAAGTGACAAAGTTCCCCTTAATTAATCCTTTAAAGCTGCAGGCATTAAACAACATCAGAAACATGATAGAAACAAAATACAAATGCATACATGTAATGTATTAAAATAGAAAATAATCATTATTTAATTATTGCTTGTTTCATTTTCAAGATTATCTTAAGACTTACTGCCCAATTTTGACAAAGCAGTCTATCGGCCTATAACAGTTATTAATGAAATCCACCAGTATTCCTTTATTTCTGTATGCAACATAAAATGATCACCTCTGACAGTTTCACTTACTGTCTCTATAACTCTAAAGCTAAAGGGATATGGATTACTTTCCTGTGAGATATGTCTAGCAAGTAGAGTAGCACATACCTTCTGCATGGGGATTCTACTAAGGTGGGTTTGTCTGTGCACTAGCTCCTACTCCCATAGTGTTGATGTTCTTGTTAACCTGATTCAACAACTTGATGCAACTTAGAAATGGCCATGGCCTTTACTGGCATAGCCTAGTTTATAGTGTGCTCCGTATAGAGGACCATGGCTGCAGCAGTGTATAAAATTGGTATAGTTAGCAGAACATAACAGATCCATCTGTGACCAACCCTTAGATTAACTTGTGTAAGAAAAAGCCATTCCAACTGTACATATGTATGTAAACAGGTACATTTCACAAATGGTTTATAGACCTTTTTAGTAGTCTTAATTGTCATTGACACTGACTAGAACTGTATATATAATTAAATTTTTTCATAGAATACATAGTGAATTTACTCATATTTGCAAGCTGTTCTAGCTGTGATCTGTAACTAGTTTTCCTAACATGCCCATTCTATCATCCAGGTTATTCATGGGTTGATAATTCAATATGGCTGGTCGTTCACATTTATCTGACTGTTATATAAGATTGCTTTCATGAGATTGCTTAAATGTATACAATTTGCACAGCCTGCCCCCCCACAGTTTCCACTGAAAATGGGCCACAAACCCAGTTGGATAACCCAGTGATAAAAACATAAATCAAATGAAAAATAAACATGGAGTTTTGCCATAAACCTTTATATAAAGACCCTGTTCCTTCTCTGGCAGGATTATTGTGTGTGATACATCTTAGCAGTCAGCCTGTAGTTCTCTGAATGGTATAAGCTAAATCCTGCCATGCTTATGGCAGGTTTTGAGATACAGCCTAAAGTCATCATCTTCCGTTACTGTGAAACACGTGGCCTTATGCTGTCAGAGACTGTCTCCACTTTCAAGTCCTTGCTCCTAAATTCTCCAGAATTGCTCAGCTTTGCTGCTGTGAAATAATACTGTTATTATTTTCTTATTCTTTTTGGTACAGGTTGTGACTTTGTTTTCAGTGCCTAGATGAATAGACAGTCGGTATAGTTTATATAGTTTATTGGTATGTAAATAGTTCCCCTGTTGTGGGGTGAATTTTAGACTTTTTTAATACATAAAAATATGTAGGATAGGTACTTAAAGAACAGTGTACATACTGCTTTGAAAAAGCGGGTATACCTTTATGAAACAATTTTGTTAGCCTGTACTGTTATGTTTATCAGTAGCAATTTACTGATGTCAGAAAAAAATGGTGAAGTATATAGCATGAACTTCCATTTCTTTACATGTAGAATGACTAATTTCAGAATATAGCTACTGAGTTTGCAAATCCAATGCTTCTGCTACAAGCCTTCCACAGAAAAAGGGTCACTAAAATCTAAACTATAAATTGATACTCTCATACAATATAAAACACTTGAGAATGAATATATTCCATCACTAAAAATATAATAATTGATGATATAATATCACATTAATTTATCTACTGTTTTACTATATAATATATATATAAAGATATATATATATATATATATATATATATATATATATATATATAAAACAGCTCCTTTTATATTATGTTTAAATGCAGTAAAAATTGTGTACGTAATAATGCAGTTATAATATAATGTTCCAGGTATTGATCTGTTCATAATATTTTTATTAGTTTTAAAAGGGCTTTGAATCAAGGGTATTATTCCAGACAGTAGGTTATAATACTCCTAGTTTTTAAATACAGTGTGTTTCTCTTTCTCGTGCTTGTAGCATGTTACCTTGAATTTAAATAGCTGAATTGTTTCCAGACCCATACACTTAAGATTATAAGGATACCATTCATATTTTGGAGCAATGTATACTGCAGCAGATTTCCCCATCCCAGAAACCGTTGATATTTTGGAATAGTGTGTGCTCCAGCTGATTTGCCCATCCCAGCACTTTTATATTCCCTAAATGTTCTACATTTTAAAGTTTAATTGCATTCTCAACGTTCACTGCATCATATTACACGCACTACCATTTTTGAAATACAGCTAATAAATTGTTTCAGTTACATGTTCACATTTTCATCTTGTGTAGTGTATAGGATTGTTCTTTTGTACATATTGTAATCAGATGCTCCTGTCTGTTATGTGCCCTTAGGCAAACAAGATCTTTTCCTGGAGCATGTATATATGAGAAGTAGAAAAAAAATAGGACTTTGTTAGTCATATTTTAATAGACATTTATCCAATGTTCGTGCTGCACTTTTTTAATTACATGCTTATCATAAGGTTACATTTGCAGCCCAATTTGATCTGAGTTACTCCTTTTTCTTTTTAAAGATTCATTTTTAAAGATTTTTTTTCTCCAATTGCTCATGCTTATATTCCTTCTTACTAGACTTGATCATCAAACCTGGTGTCATTCTTATATAATTTAAGAAAAATGTACACCATCTCCTTAATCTTCTAAAGTGTTTATAAGGAAGACAGGTGAGTAATATGTTGTGGTATTAAGTACTCAACAATAATATAAAATTAGTAGAAGTTTCCTTAAGGTGCATTCTATTATAGGTAATTTTGTTCTGCTAAATATTCCAGATGTAAATATGAAATATTGATCATTTACTTTTTCAAACTGAAGTTTCAGATGAATGTTGAGTTTCACTCTGATCCATTATATCCAAATGTATATAATTTACAAAACATTACCAAGCAGTAGTAGTTTTAAGCATGGGATTTTTTTTTCTAATGTTGTAATATTATGTTAAACCTTCAGCTAGAAAGTACAGCAATTGTCCCACCTTCACAATTCCAAATCTCTGCTGAAAAATTGTCGCATTACATTAAAAAGTTAATGTAAAATGAAGGCAGGAATGACAAGCCTAAGTTACAGTTTCACTGCTTCATCAAAATGGTATATAATCTCACTCAATGTGCAATTGCCTCTGTATCAGAGGGATGATATATAGAGAAATACTAACAATTCCACTTTTCCAATAACTCGTAAGAATGGACCATGTCATCAAAAGGCTGCAAAATACCATAATACATAAAAAGCAGCCTGAAATGTTACTACTTAACTAGTCTGTAAGTTCTGCAAGGTGATTTACAGAGGTAAAAACATTGTTTGCTTATTTACTTATTTGCATTTTATGACCAGGAATGTCCAAGTGGCAGTGCTGACTTTTAGTGGGGTCCTGTAGAGAAAAGCTCCAGGAACAATTGCTGAACAAACTTGGCTAAATTATAATACACACAGCACTCTGATTACACTCCAAAAGTGTCTCCAAAACACTAGGTTCAAGCATTGCTCATACATAAAACCCTAGTTATACAAAGCTTATCATTAGTTTCCTCATGGTTTAATTTCTCCAAGTCTTTTGGGTTTCTAATACCATGAGGGAAATGGACCTCATTCCTATGTCAAAGTGCGATTAAAGTTCATGAAATTAGTATTGTTTCATTCTTTGATGTTAACCAGAAGTGTTCTTCACAGCACCTGCAATTTGTCCAGAACTGACTCCTCCTGCAATTCATATGGAGTTATATGTATCGGTAACATATCTAAGTACGATTGTAAATTATTTTTTATAAGACCCATTTCTCCTACTACTACTGAAACCATCTGGGTATCCTTCATCCACATTGCCCTCATTTCTGCCTGCAAATCCTGGTATTTTATGACTTTGTATCTCTCTGTACAAAAGACACTGTAGTCAATGGGTGTAGCAATTTCAATGATCAATGCTACTTTTGTCTTCTTCTCATGGACTACTGTATCTGGTTTTCTTGTATCTATTTTTTGAACTGTTGGTAATGGGTGATCCCATGTGATATAAACTTTATCATTTTCTATAATGCTTTGTGGCTTATGCTTCCAGTGCTTCTCAGCTACTTCAGTATTACAATGTTTGCACAATTCCCAATGCAACCATCTTGCCACATTATTATGCCTTTCAGTATACAGTCCTTCTGCCATTAATGTATCACACCCAGCAACAAGATGTGCAACTGTTTCCAATTCTGTTTTACAAAACCTGGATTTGTCTGTTTCTCACACATGTTCAATGGACTTTGTAAGCTAACATGTATGTAGTCCACTATCCTGGGCCTCCAATATTAACCTTTCATCTTTTGGTTTAAATTCACCTGTCCTAATAGCCATTCCTGCAATTGATCCTGATCAACATGATGTTCCAAGAGTTTTCTGCATTTCCAGCTATATTTATGTATTTTCCACATTTCTTGCCTTCTCATCTGATCCTTCACCTTATATTCTTTCTTTTGTTTTGTTTTTTTTGTTTTTTTGTTTTTTGGCACATTTAGTTGCTGTCTGATTTTTATCTACTTCTGGTTTGATTTCTATTCCCGCTTGACACTGATATGCTTCTGCAAAACTAAGCAGGGAAGTCATCTTAGACTTATTCTCCTCATGTTTTAAAACCTCCACTATGTTTGGAGCTAGTGAGGTCAGCAGATATGCATGCAGTCCTATGATTGCAGGTCTATACAGGTAATCAATTTCAAGAAAGCCCATACCTCCTCCAGAATGGGGAATATATAATCTTGGTATACACTGATTTTTATATATCATTTGATAAGTTTGAAGCTTTTTTCTTGTTTTCCTGTCTAATTTATCCAGTACCTTCTGAGGCCAGTCAGTCACACCAAAACTGTAAATTAGGACAGGAAGAGAAAATTGGTTTATGTCTTGGACTTTGTTCCTAGATGTCAGAGCTGTTTTCAATATTAATTGTAGTCTTCTAAAACATTCTTTACTAAGTTTTGTTCACATTTGTTCATGTTTTATTCTTTATCCTTCATCAATTCCCAAATTTTTATATACTCCCTCTTGCTCAAGTTCTTTTATATCACATTACCAATAATTATCAGGTCACTCCACGACAAGTACAAATATGATTCTGTCATTGTCCATGTTGGTGTGAATGACCTGAGATGTACCTCCCTGGACTATATGAAAAGAGACATGGAAAAGCTCTCTGATCTTGTAGCCCAGGCAGGTATGACCCTAGCCCTGAGTAGCATTATGCCATCGCCCAGAATTATACCACAGTACAAGAACAAAATGATTGACTTCAACAATTGGGTAAGCTTCTGGTGTCATTCTAAGGGGATCCAGAATTTGTCTGCTTGGGATGACATGGTTGACAGACCACAATGCTTTGCCACAGATGACCTGCACCTGTTGCCCCTGGGATTCCGGATACTGGCTAAGGCTGTTGCCGCCCCTATAGTGCCTTTTTTCGGCAAAGTTCAAATGACAAATTCACCACCGTAACAGGGACAGGCAAGCAAAAACTGAGGGTAATGCTACTCAATGCTAGAAGTCTAAATCTCAAAATGCACTCACTCCCCAACATTAACTGGGAAAACTACTTGTGTACCAACTTAATTTTATCATACCATCTCCCCTTTGGTGTTTCAGTCCAGGTTACATGGCCGAAAAGTGTGGTAAGAGTTATAGCCTGGTAGTGCAGGGGTGCTCTCTGGAGCCATGAACCAGGTCTCAGTCACTGCACAGATATCAATGTTCTCCATTTTAGGGAGTGCCTTGATCATTTACCGTATCATTTACCATAATTATATCACATTATCACATTTGTACTTGTTGTGGAGTGACCTTAGCTCAACGCTTTCTGGAATTCATAAACTCCATTGCCCTGCATCAACTTATCCACACCTCCACCAGGGGCAACAATATCCTAGACCTAGTCATTACCAACATGAGTGACCGGTGTTCCACACCTGAAGTCAACTCCTCGTTGGTCCGATCCGACCATAAAATAATCACCCTTGATATCCACATCCCGCTCCCACCCCCCATTAAGGAAACCACGGTAAAAAAGTTCTCCAAAGCCAACTTCATGCTTCTTAAGACAGAAGTGGTGAACTTCATGACACCAATGCAGATGGACAATACAGTTACAACTGCTGAATCCTACATAAATGCACTCTATAAGCACTTGCACGAATGCATGGATCGTGCTATTCCAAACAGAACCAAGACGCTATCCTCCAAAAAAAGGAAGCCAATCTGGTGGTCCCCTGCCATAAACAAACTGTACAACAGAAGGAAGAAACTGTTGCAAAAGAGAGTAAAATCCCATTAGTGGAGGAGCTCCCTGGTCAGCCTCAGTAAGAAGCTGAGATCCCTTATAAGATCCTCCAAAGCTAGCTACGAAAACAAAATCACCACTAATTTTAAGGACAACCACAAAGCATTCTATAGCTATGTCAAAATTCTCGATGGCAACACCCAGATCTGCTCTGCATTACAGTACAATGGCATGAAAATTACAGAACTAACTGATATTGCCAACATCCTGGCAGATAGATTCAGTGCTAACTTTATCCCCCCCTCGCCCCCTAAAGGGCCCATATCTATACAGGACGAATGCAGAGTCCCTGTAATCACAACTACGCAGGTAAAAGCTGCACTCTCTAAAGCCAAAATCACAGCATCCATGGGATCGGACAACATCCCAGGCTGAGTTTCACACGAACTTCAGAACAAATTGGCTCCCCACTTAAGCACATGTTCAATAATAGCCTCACACTAGGCTTTGTGCCCACTGAATGGTGCACAGCAACAGTTATTCCACTCCACAAAGGGGGAGCCACCACTGATCCTGGGAACTATCGACCTATTAGCCTGATGAGCCTGGTCTGCAAGGCCATGGAACGTATCATCATGGAATTCATAAACAAAGACATTGGTAACCTCCAAACTCTGAATCCCACCCAGTTCGGGTTTGTGAAAGGCAGATCATGCCTCCTGAACCTGATTGACTTCTTTGAGGCAGTCACCAAAGCTGTAGATGAGGGTAAGGTCGTTCACACAGCCTATCTTGACCTTGCCAAGGCTTTCGACACCATCCCCCATTCTGGAATTATAGCTAAACTCACTAAACTAGGTATAAATCCCTACATCACAAGATGGGTGGCCAACTGGCTCACTGACAGAACCCACACTGTAAAAGTTGCAGACTCCAAATCTGACCTCAAACCAGTGACAAGTGGAGTACCACAGGGTTCAGTCCTGGGACCTCTCCTGTTTGGTATCTACTTCTCTGAAGTACAGGCTAACACAGAAGGCCTCTGGCTAATGAAGTTCACAGATGACTGCAAACTAGGAGCCATAGTCAAATCCTCAAATGATGTGGACTTCCTGCAGAAGGGCTTCACTGAGACAGATGCCTGGTGTCAGAGCCATGGCCTCAAGCTCAGTGCCAAAAAGTACAGTGTCATCCCATTTGGCAAAAACTCTGTACCCATGTACTACCACATAGGCAGCAATCTACTTAACACTGAATTTGTGATAAGAGACCTTGGGACCCAGGTGGACAGTAGTCTCTCCTTTGATAGTCACATCGCCACAGTAGTCAGGAAGTCCTTCTACGTGGCACATCTCATCATAAAAGGGTTCTCATCCAGGAAAAAAGAGGTCATTGTTCCCCTCTACTCAACACTCATTAGACCCATTATAGAGTACAACGCCCCTTTTGGAATGTACCTCACAAGACATCTGCAGCAGCTGGAAAGGCCACAGAAGTACCTCACAAAGAGGATTACTGGCCTCAAACAAATGCCCAACACTGACAGTCTCAAAAAACTTCAGCTTTATTCCGTAGCATATCGACTACTCCAAGGTGATCTCTGCCTAACATATAAAGCTATGCAAACCCAGAGCTGTTGGACATGCTACACCTAAAGAAATCCCAATCCCTCCAAGCTACACGCTCTAGGGACCTAAACCTTTTCACCACAATAAACAGGACATACTGGAGGGATAGATTCCTGTCTCAGAGACTTCCCATACTGTGGAACAGGCTACCCGTCTATGTCAAGCAAAGTTCTTCATTAGCACTCCCCAAGAAAAATCTTGATGAGTGGATGGGAAATAGGAAACACACCCCTTGGGTCACTTTTGTGTCTCTGCTCGACAGTGGCACAGGAAAATAACTTTCTTGGGTGGCATAAGCCAGGGAACCTTGTTGGCTAGGCTTACGTAGGCCCTTGGGCCAATAGCCTAGTACCTACCTATGAACCTATGAACATTCCTGTCCCAGAATGATGTTTTCTTGGTGCTGCAGCTTTCCTGCTTTAAAGGTTGCTTTTGCACATTTATCAACTCAAATTCTTATATCATCTGAGAAAATAATATGGAAATTTTTACAGTACAAAAAGTAAGAAAATAAAGAGGTAAAGTAGAAAGGAGGATTAATAATGGAAAAGTTTAAGAAATAGAGCTTCAGGTTATGGATTACTTGTGAAGTTGTGCTTTCAGTTCCTCATCTGATGAACTATATAGTTTTAAATCATCCACAAAAAGAAGATAAGTCTTTACAATTTGTTGCTTTCTGGAAACCAAAGTAACCTAATCTGTTAAGTAGACAGCATAATGGGTTAATAGCAAGACAGAAGAGCAGCGGTGACAAAGCTTCACCTGGAATATCCCCCTTTGAATTTTTATACCTGGAGTAATAATTTGCCCTTTATCATGGTTTAACTGCAAAGTGGTTTGCTACTGTTTCATGGTCACTGTAATGTAATCGATCAGTATAGAGTGTATCTTATACATTTGTAAGCACTATTTTATCCATGAATGTGGGATTATGTCAATTGGTTTCTTGGAGTCTATCCATTCCATACTTGATTTCTTTCCCTTTTTACAATTCTTCATTATGATTTTATTTAACAGCAAATGATCCTTTGTTCCAAATGACTTTTTTTTTACCCTTTTGTTCTATTGCTATGATTGTGTTTTCTTATAAATGACTATAACCTCTATCAACATCAGTTCCAGTGTATAGTTTATATGTCATTGAAAGGCAAGTTATTGGTCTATACTTTTTAGGATAGCTTGCAGGTTTGCTGTTAAGGAGGAGTATTGTTTTTCATGTTGTTAACAAGATTGGCATCTGTTCAGGGAACATATATAAATAGTTCTTACTCTTGGTTAAATCTATATGTAAAGATGTTAATACTTTTAGACAGAAGTTAGGTACTGCATCTGAGTCTGGGATTTTCCAGTTAGGAGCTTTTGTTAATTTTGTTTCAATCTCTCTGTCCGTTATTTCATCCCATTTCATATCCTGTATATTTGAACTTTCTTTCACTTCTATCCATTCAGCATCTTTGTTATGTTCCACAAGTTCTTCATAGATATTGCTCCAAAATGTGTCTATTTCTTCTTTTCTTGGTGGTGTTTCAATTCCTTTTGCCTTGTTTCCTAGTTCTCTAAAAAACTTTTTTGGGTCATCAATAAATTGCTTATTTTGTACTTTTCCATTATATTTATCTGCATGGCCTCTAAATTTTACTGCCTTTGCTAATATCTTTAGTTTATTATTTGCAATAGTGTATGATAGGTCTGTCCTGATATTGCACATTGTTTTTATTATGGCTATCTTTCTGAGTAATTTTGCTGATCTGTCCACTTTAAAGTACTCTTCTAACAGTGACACTTCTTGTCTTAATTGCTTTATAGTTTTCTCTATTCTATACTTCCATGATGGCATTTGATTGTTCCCCTTCCTTTCCATTACTGCCCTATGTTTTTGTGGTAAGGCTTTAGCTGCACAGTAATATATCCTATTTATTTCTGTTATATCTCATGAATTTCTATGAACCGTCCTGATTACTGTGTTCATTTGTTTTATCAAATTTCTAACATTGTAGGTCTTATTGACTTTATGTAGGCTATTTCTTTCATTGATCTTAATATATCTATCCATCTGTATTAAACCAAGCAACTTTTCCCTTAGATCATTTTCTTCTAAACTGAGAGCACATTCTTTGTTCTCCATTTCCTGTGGGCATTCTATAGAAAGTTCCAGAGCATCTTCCTGTGCCATAATCTCTTCAGTTACATCCTGTATCATCCATTGCTCTTTCATATGGGAACTCACTGGCCTATTACTACCTAGATTGAGTCAGAGTTGCCATAGTTTCCTGTTCCTTCCCTTGGTGTGCAATTCCAACTGAACTTTTATACTGGATTCCTACTGATGGCTCCAAAGTATTTTCATATGGCAACTGATCAAATGTTTCCTGCTTCACTGGTTGCTCCTTAATTTGGGGAATCATTATTCTATCCTGGTGTGGTGTTATCAGAGTTAGATTAAGTAATCCATAACCTCAAACTCTATTTCTTTAACTTGAGGGACTCATTGTTCTCTCATGCTGTGATATAACTTGTGTTAGACTTTCTACACTAAATCCTTCACTTTACAAGTATTTCATAACTTCAACTTTCATTTTTTTTTAACTTCTACATTGCTATAATCTTCTATTCTATGGTTCCCCTTTGTAATCCTAGTTTTTTGTATTGAGAAAATTTCCATATCTGGGTGCCTTTGCCTGTGTTTCTTTTTGCATATCGTTGGGTTTTGCCTTTTTTTTGTATTGATGAATTTGGGTTTCTCCTTTGCATAAATATTGCATCACATCAGATCGCACTTTCTTTCTCAAGTCCATATTTCTTTTTTATACCTTTCAAAAATCTCTAGACTTTGTTCTTTATATTTTTGTACTTCTTCAGGCACTTCTTTTGCCAAGTGCAAGGTTTATTGGTCTATCTAATGTTTTTCATAAATTTGATGTAAACGTGAACACAAATTTGCATTTGAAGCTTTTGACAGTTTTTCTTGTGCAAGTATTTTTCTTTCCTGTAATCTCTCTGTTAATGTTTTTGTATAACCTCTGTCCAGAAATTCTGGGCTTCTTGCATAATAGTAACAATGCATAATTTCTTTGTTATTCTCAATAGTTCACTTGATCGTCTTTATGAATCTTTTTAGCCTATCAGTTTTTGTATACTACTATTACTTCTACAACGGGGGGGGGCATCCCCCCTGAGCCTGGCCTTACCTCATTGTAGGAATGTTTCTGTGTCTTGAGGATTCAACACTGCCTTATAATATTCTACCATTATCTGAGGCTGTCTATATCAAAAGCACATGCTGGTCACATACGGCAGAATACCCAGAGTATGTCCATGGATGCAATGAATACTACCTGAACGTTTAAAAATATATATGCATATCACAAACACAATGTAAAAAAAAACAATAACATAGTATAAAAGATAACACAAGGAGATATGAAACATAGGCCACACAAAGGTGAAACTGCTGCATCCTTCATAATCCTGGAGTGAACCTTACCTTGCAGAATCTTTCCCATTAAAGTTTTTAGCTAAAATGCATATGCCCTGGTGACCACCATCATGGAACTTGTATCCATAAGCTTCACTGATTTGTGTGATAGAGAATAGAATTACTGAGGGTGTGAGCATTGGGCCTTAGGTACTGAGGTCTACAGGGAGTGGTTTACAGGCTGAATCTCCTGATTATGAGCTGTGTGCCTCATGATGGGCACCACAGACCCTCACATGATTGCATGATGATGATGTACAGAGTCCTCAACCCATATTCATTCATGTCAACTTCAGAAGTATAAACCTGCCCATCCATAGCATGTCTCAGGATCCAGTGGTCTCTCCTTTTATATCTCTACCATCACAGCTTGCTGAATGTGTACTATAGTATAAGGTACATCATACATGCGAGAGAATATCAATAGCACTGTCCACTTAATCTAGCCACAATGGTGAAAAATTTTTTTTTTTGCAGATCTTTACAACATTCGGGTGAGTTTCAAAAAATAAGAAAAACATTTGTCAGAATCTGATTTAACATAAAATAAAGCTGTGAATATGTGTATAAACAGCTTTTATTATGTTAAGCTGTGACTATGTATATTCAAATGAAAGGTCTTCCTGAAGATTTAGATGCATAGAAAATGAAACTGAAACTATAGTCTGTACTAGACAAAATAATACGTCATTTCAAATATGTGAGAAATGCTTCAAGCATTTTGGTAGCAAAGAAGGTTACCACTATGCATGAGTCTGATGATGTAGTGAAAAATTGTAAGTGTTAAGCTCATTAAGTACTGTTTTGTTCAAGGTGTGGCTACCAGCACAATAAGAAACCATGTTCAGGACTCAGGAGAGAATGTAGGAAGAGTAATTAACCTGACCATGTTTCTTAAATATACAAGTTAAGAAGAAAGAGGCAGAAAAATGTTTTATAAGTGACTGATGGAAATAAATCCAAAGATTGTGCAATCTCTGACATGAACAATTCTGAGTGGCCACATGAGGCAGAATTGGATGATCTCTTTTGGTACACATTTGATATGTGCGTTGGGAAAGTGTGTACTATTTATTCATTGGACACAGAATGGTTCTCAGTGTTGTCAGTATTAAGAAATCACTGGATTGAGAAGCTGACTCTGTATGTAATTTATATTTAAGCCAGATATTGGGGCAGAATGCAATAATATTTCTGAATGTGCATTCAGACAACTAGGTTTAAGAAACTTGCCTGACTCAAAAACTTCATTACCAACTTGTTCTGGTCATAAACTGAACTCGCTGTGTCACAGTGAACTATACTGTGTATACAGAAACAAAGTGTATAACTTATTGTTTCAAGCTGTATCAGTACGACAAACTAATATATTGGGAAGATCTGCTTGTCAACAGTTGGGTATAAAATTAATCTGCAGTGTGCAGGTGCAAACGCAGAGCATTAGAAGTCACAATATTGTGAGTCACGATGATTTGCAGACTTGCAGAGATCTTGATTCATACAGTCACATGGTAATCAGTTTGCTGACTTGTAGTGAACACATTTCAAATTTTCGTGAAGCACACAATCCTTATATTAATAGAAGCAGTAATTCACAGATTCATGAATTATAGTATTTTACACCTTAGACTCAGTATATAGAGATACAGAATCATAGAGTACAAACAAAAACTTGCATTTGTATGTTTCATCTCATATTTTTGAACAGTATGCTGTTTTGTTTACTGGACATGACAATAAAACTCATCATTTTACCTATCAAAATGAAGCTGGAGTAAAACTACAAATGATTAAAAGTATAATACTAACAAGATGATCAGATGGCAAGACAAAAGTTCCATTACCACTTGAAGTCTGTTACACTAGTCAGGATCAAGTTCATGAGTCATAATGACTGATATTCAAATTCAGCAGAGTGAGTGTGCCAAATTGCGCACGATTTGTGTACGAAATGCCGGACTGAATCCATGAAGTGCTCTTATGCATTTTCATGTTTAAAGAAAGGACACATGACATAATGTTCCCATGGAAATATAGTACCCAAGATGAAAAAAACTGTCAGATGTATAACATGTATTACAAGAGCAGGACTATAGACATTACGATATCTCACAAAATTTTGAATAGGCCATGGAGATATTTAGCAGATGGTTTGTTTCAGTTCAAGGGCAGTTAGTTTTCTTGTCTCTGTTTCCTACTATTCTAAGTAACCTGACATCATCAGACTGCCACATACATCTTCACAATTAGTCACCACACTGATGGAAATCTGTTTTTATTCTATCTATGATTCCACCTGATATTTTCATTTCTGATAATGTTACAAATTTTGAACATTTTCACAAAACTGGGAATTTTAGCACTTTTCTTTTCTATGATATCCACAGTCTAATGGAATAGTAGAGTTAAAGCTTTAAAATATAAAAAAAAATGTTTTGCAGCAGTAAACAAGATTGATATCTAGCTCTTCCGGTATGGATGAAATAGGTAATCTTGCCTTTATACTCCTTCTCATCAGTACTTTTGGGGAAGGTGAGATTCCTGTTGGTTGTGAATGGCAATTGCTGTTGTACCTGATTTTGACCAATTATAAGGTGTGACTGTTGAACCTGTGATGACTGTAAAGTAATTAGATTTTATAGACTAAGAAGCTATCCAATGAAATCTATCTAGACACTACAAATTCTTATTGCATATCTTATTATATTGTTGCTACTTTTCCTCAAATGATTACATGTATGTCATGTGAAATCCCTCATATGGTATGGTATAATGTAGTACACGATAGTGTGTGTATGCATATTTATTGAAAAATATTTAGCTTAAGGAGAGGAAAGTATTGTGTAGTGCAGTATTTCTTTCAGTGTCCTGTTAGGTTGCAAGTGCAGGATATCACATAATTCTGTCTTGCTCCTTTAGCTGCTGCCATGATATTAAAGAGTGGTTGTTCACATACTGGTCCCTGGATGTCTATATCTAGCCATCAAGTGGGTTAATGTCTGTGAAGAGAAACTGGAAATACTAGCCAAGAACAGTAGAACATTAAGTATTCACATCTGTGTTATGGACTCCTATGGGATTGCTTATAGCTACAATTCATTCTAGGACAGATGCAAGTGAAGTCACTACACATACTGTTTGTCTTACTTACTGTGTGGATAGTTGACATGCGTTTCATACACATAAGTGCTGCACGTGGCTGCAAATGTAAGTGAAGGGAGTTTTTTGTGGTAAATAATAAGTGGATGCTGCAGGCAGTATGTGGTGAGTGTGATACACTACGTTGTTACTGCAGAGAAGACTTGCATACAGACTGAATATAATGCATGGGCATGACTCATGCCACATAATGCATATTGTTATCAAAGAACTGTCACATGGACATCCCAAGCTTAGTGCCAGTGACACAAGATTTTTGGAGGTAAATTGTTATACAATACCGTGACATATGGATGGACCCATACATTCCTGACTAAAGAGACACCAGTCAAGGCAGATACAAGAGATATATGGCATATAGCCTGCTAGAATAGCACAGCCATGTGTTGCAAGGAGCAGTAGGAAAGAATGTGTGAGAGTATATGATTGCTAAATCTTATGTGTTTTAGCTCTCCAGTCAAGCTGGTATATGACTCAAGATTCCATATTATAATTGCGCATTATCCCTTGTGGTTGAGGATGGTTCTGGGGTATCACATTATATACAGCAGTACATGTTGTCTGTGCTTATGAGTGATCTCATCAGGTCTGTACTCAACACATGGGATGGTGTACTGATTGTGTGAGGGAGGAGTGTGCTGTTTGTGCTCTCATGTCCTCATGGAGCACATGGGATATGCAGAAGGAAAGTATGAGTATGAGGCAAGGGAAAGGCTATATAAATTTAACGCAATAACTTAGATGTATGCCTAGTAAACTTCTGTCCAGAGGTCACTCCTCTGCATTCTATCCTTATGCCACATCCACTTGTGCACCCATGTAGGCCATTCCCAGAATGAGGCGCAGACATCAGTTCAGTCAATTGTGAATGTGAGATAACCTGCCACAGGTAGGAGCTCATGTAGAACCTTCATAGCCAGATTGCACAGTACACTACTGCAGATATATTATAAATAACAGTTAGGGATATCTCCATGCCTCACTATATAATAACAGCTGCACCTGCCAGTAGGGGACATGCTCACATAGTACTATGTTATATCATAGCTCAGCTTGTTTACCACCACCATACATCAGATATGGTGGGAAAGTCACCCATAAGCTTGACCATGCAGCAACATATCATACTGTTGCACTCTCTGCACCTCATGAGATGGTAGATATGGTGGGACAAGTACACAAGGGTTTGTCCGTGAGTTACCATATCATGCACCCTGCCCTTCACCATGCAGACACACTGGGACAGTTGCCCATAGAGCATAAAGTTGCACTATTATGCAGCTTGTACACTGCACTACATTAGACATGGTGGGGTAGCCACCCTTAGGTGTGCCCATGAAGCACCATGTCATTACTACTAGATGCCCTACAGACCATGATATGTCAGACTTAGTTGGACAGGTGCACAAAGGTTTGCCCATGAGGTAACATGCCATACCGTTATATACTCTGCCCAACACCCTACATTAGACGCAATTGGATGGTTTCCCATAGACCATCATGTTAAACCATTGTGCACCTAATACACTGCACTACATTAGATGGTGGGACAGACACCAGTGAGTATGCTAATATGGTGCCAAGACCTACCATTACACACCCTGCCTACCACCCTGTATTAGACATGTGGGGTAGTTGCTTACAGTGTGCCAAACCAGTGCCAGGTCATACTGTTGTGCACCCTGTCTAACCCCATATGTTAGACATGGTATAACAGGGGCATACAGGTGTGCCTGTTCTTGCAGTAGTATGTCATACTGTCACTGACTCTGCCATTCCATCCTGTATTAGTCATGATGGGGAAGATATTTAGAGGATCATCCATGCTGTACATTGTGCACTCAGCACACTACTGCATTAGACATACTGGGACAGGCACCCATAGATGCAGCACCATGCCATACCATTGTGCATACTCTCCACCACCATGAATTATACATGTTGTGATAGGCACTTGTAGGTTTGTCTGTGCACTGCCAGGTTATATTATCAGAAGCTCTACCCACTAGTCCATCATGGATGTGGTTGGATAGACACTTTATGCCCTGTTTACCTGTTCTGCAGTGAAAGTTCCACATCATAGTTATCCTCACAGGCAAATGTCTGACATATAAATTACTTTTCCTGCATGGGCAACCATGCATTCTGTAAAATGATTGTGGATTTTATTAGCAAAATCTTTGAGATATACCCATACTGACCTCAACATACCACTGGAAGGTGCCTTTGACTGGGATACTGACTGCTGTCAAGATCTTGGTCTGTAGAGTATTGGTTATCAGTACATTCAGTGCACATTCATGTCCTGATGCATCTGATTCTCTGTTCATAGAGACTAGGTCCCTGTTTCTGATGGCAGTCTTGGCAAGTGACAACTTATTCAAATCCAGCCATCAAATTCTTTTTCATCTTAACAATCTGACAGAACGTCCCTGACTGACAGTTTTTTGAGAATCTCACAACTGCAGTGTACTCATCAACACATAGAAACCTCAATTAAAAATTGTCTTGCAAGATGGCAAGTTTCCCCCTGACAGTGTCTACCACACCCCTTGCTACAAGTTCCAAGATCTAGAGTCACAGAAAATAACAAAAAAATATACAGACTGCCTTTCTCTCTCTCTCTCTCTATATATATATATATGTGTGTGTGTGTGTGTGTGTGTGTGTGTGTGTGTGTGTGTGTGTGTGTGTGTGTGTGTGTGTGTGTGTGTGTGTTCGTTCCCATCCATCCAAGGATGTACAATAACTCAACACTAGGGCACTTGGTGAGAAGGACTTAATTAATGAATTGTCTATCACTGAGTTGTCTCCTTCTTAAATGGACTACTCATGTCCAGTATGTCCATATCTATCCAATACTGGACCAGCTGTTCACAAGCAGTCATTGCACTCTATTGCTAGAGGGAGTGGTGCCAACCCAGAATGGTGGACTGTCATTGTCATCCTGAAGCTGGTAGTATAGTTTTTCTGCCACCATTGTTCCCATGATTATAAAAATATGGCTGGTTAATGTTAGTTGAGATTTAGTTGGTGGGTCGGTGACATAGTATATGATGTTTCTGTGTTGTGCGGTCAGCTGTTAAATGAGTGACTAATCATTACCAAGTTCATTTATATAGCTGCACTGCTATTAGTTTTATTCATGCATACTGGGTTTTCATGCCTGCTTCTCCCCATCCTGAATCTTGAGTTTCCATCCTGTATCTTGAGTTTCTTTGTGCTTAATTTGTTTTCTATAGAGCAGCACCCACATTGAAGATCATACTTCTGAATCTCATCCACAAATAACTTTCAAGCTTGCAGCAATCATGCTACAATTACTTCATCTTTAATATACATGTAAATGTGCTGTTACAAATATAAGCAAATCAAAATGTCATCCGAAACTGAGGATGACTAACAGTGCAGTTCCTAATGTAAAAGATGGAGATATCTTAGTGTGACACTGTCAACCCCGCTATCTGGAATTTTGTAAATCATTCTATGTCATTTGTGAATATTGATATGATTTATACATAACTGTATGTTATGTACTGAGCTTCAAGAATGTAACCACAGCATACCCTGCTGGAACATAGAAGATTAACTTACAAAACTTTAGTTAGTTTCAATGCATCAAGCAGACACAATGTCTAGAGCGAGAAGTTTTTCTATTGTCTTGAAACAGAAATAATGACTAGACTTCAAATGTAAAAGTGTTTTATTGTTTTATGACTTCCATGTTCTGCAAACCTCTGAGTCATATGTACTTCTCACACAGAGATGTTAAAATTCTGTTAGTATCTGTTTAGCCTGGGAACTGAAGTCAGGTGACAAAGAGTGATGTCATCCAGCCGTAATGTTTATTATTAATTTAAGAACTGTCTCAGAGAGAGACTGAGCATTTTGTATCTTGTCTTGGACCTAGAAACATCCACTCAGCACTTCTGCCTGCATGTTGTCTGTAAGTAAGACTTAGAGCATAGTATCTCTCTTAGATATAGATAGGAATATAGTAAACATTAGTTTCAATGTTTTCTGTATTTATTTGAGACTGTCCTGCAATGTTGTTTTAAAATATTTCCTGTGATTTTGAACTCTGAAGTAACTGTGTTTGTTTTCTGAGCATTGTCTTGTTCTTTTATTATTTATTATTAAATATAATTAAACCTTTTATTTGTGGCTGGTTTGTTTAGAGATATTTAAGCTCTTAGAGTCCTTGCATATATATTTGGTGACACTGTACAGGCCACTCCTAAATCGTCTTGCAAGTCTTGGTCAAAACTACCATTTGGATAATAGTAACATTACACAGTAGGATTGGACACCCTTTGTAAGGGCTTTTTAGTAGCAGATAAGTAAGGGTGGCTGGTGGCAGCTGGTACTACCTTATAGTCTGGGCAGAAGGGGGCATATCTAGTAAACCTGTGCCCACCTCCCCAGGTGTGTGTGCGCTTCTATATAAATCATATCTCAAACTGTGTGTGTCAGCTACTTGGGCAAGGACATGAAGCACTTGTTGGATAGAGAGGGTGCTGGAGGTCTTAGCTTGGACACTCAGCTGAGATCTTAACCCTATAGCTTTTCCAGTGGAGATTCTTACTGGTGATCTAGAGAAAGAGGGACAAACCAGCCCCAGACTGACTGTGATCTCTGTGTACTCTTAACGGAAATTGTACTTTACTGTGTGTGTGCTTGTCATCCTCCCATTGTGTATGCCCTCACTGCTGCCAGTGGTGAAGATTGAGGCTCCTTGATTACTGGACCAGTGAAGGGGCATCACACTTAGTATAATAGACTGCAAGTTACAATTAAATAGCACATGCTAACCATCTTGATGAGTGCCAGGAATAAGAGTGACACTTTCTGGTATGTTTTTCAGGGAAGGCCATCTGCTTTAAATAGTCAGATTCCTGTCTCATTAAAAAACCCTGTCTTGAAAATAATCCTATGGAACTCACAAGAGAGATAGCTTATACATAAAACTCAAGACTTCAACAGAGGTGGACCAACAAAAAAATCATTATATGGCTAATGTCACTTATGAGACAAGACTAAAAATTTTATAAGAAAGTTGAAGTGTCATTTTCAAAGTCTTAAGGTTTGTAACGTGCATAAAGTGTATAATGATTCCTATTTATTGGAACACTTTGGTCTGGAAAGCTGTAACCATTACATGGATCTAAGAGAAATTTACATGAAGCAATGAAAATCTAACCGTAGAACATTCAGGAGACTGACTTTGGTTTATTAAGAAATTTGAATCTCTGGAATTCAGTCCCAGAAAATATCTACCTTTGGAAAATATGTTTTCCTTTAAGAAACTATTAGATGCCTTTTTTGGCAAGCAAGACTGATGCTCTAATGTCAAAAGACAAAAAGTAATACTCATTTTCTGTCTTGCTGTGTATATATGTATGTAACAAACATCCAATATTAAACATACAGTGAAACAGGATGGAAGAAATAAAAAAAAAATATTCTGAAACAGATTTTACAGAGAGCTGGTATAGACAGCATGAGTCATCTTAACTTAAAGATACAATTAAACAAATAGGAGTATATGTGCTGGACATCAAAAGGAGGATAAAAAACATGATTCAGTAACTTAATGTAAATCATTAGTTTCTTTAGAAGTATATGATAACAGTTATAGGCAACACAACAGGAGTATTATTTACGAATTCTAGATAGAATGCATAACCTCAATTAAATAATTTTATGTAACTGTATGCTAATTGCACAATAACACATGCAATTACTTGGGAGGTCTTTTAGCTAGTTTTTGAATGCATACTACAAATTCACCACCAGGCACAAAGTAATATTTTTGAAAATTTACAAACAGGTTGAGTTACCACATCTGTTCTTGGAATTAGGTATGGCTTTAACAAAACTGTAAATTGACCTAAGATCATAAAGTAGTTTGTATCATTCCAACAAGTTAGGGACTAACTTAGTAGTTTACAGACAAAATGTAATTGATTTAGGTAGAGGTACTGAGTAAATTTGAGCCCTTATGATTAAGGAACAGTAGTAGATTATGGCATGGTGACCTGCTAAAACTCTTGCAGTCTTCTTACAGTCTTGAGCTAGAGCTTGAAGAAGGGGAGAACTAAGGGTTGCTGTATACCATACATGCACATAACAGATAAGAAATGGAAAAGATGCAGCGGTAGTGAGTCCCCTCCTTGGAATCTGAAACGCCCTAGCCCTGTAAAGGCATCTGTGTTTCTAATTTGTCTAACATAATAAGGGATGTATATGCATCTGAAACTTGAATGGACTATCGGTGATTAATCCAGGTTGGTTACTGGAGCTAGCTGCATCAACTATAGAATGATCAAAAGAACTTATGGAACTTCTGGTGTGGCGAGAAGGTATTAGGCAGCCAAAAATAGAACTCCCAAGCAAGGCAAGAAACTTTAAATTGATTGAAAGCCCAAAAAATTGCAACAGGCTTAGGTTAGCAGTTTGTACTCCTCTCCTTTATGCTTGCCAGGGGAAAATCATCATAAAAAAATAAGTAATATAGTCAGAAAAGGCTACTGAGGACTTCATGGTGGTGGTCTGTCAAAGACAGCAGGATCATAAGTGAGGAGGTTGAGAAGATTGATCCTCTGTGGAGGAAATATATTATGTACAAGGAAGTACTGAAAATTAGTGGAACCCTGGGTAAATATATTGGAACAAACAGAAAAAAAGTAGAAGAGGTTAAACAGACTTTAACCCTTCATGCAGATGACATATTTATACTGCAAAAGGAAAATAGCGAACTAAAGGAAGGGATAAAAGAGTAAGATGTTTTACAAGAAGAACTGAAACTAAAACTAAGTGATCTGGAAGATAGGACCAGAAGAGAAAATTTATAGTCTACAGCTATTCCTAAAAGATTGAATGAGTGGGCTATAAGGGCTTTATTATGGAATGCATCAATAAATGGACTGACATACCAGTTGATGACAAACTCAGGAGGTCTCACAGAATGTATCAGCTAGGCATGACAGTGGGAAAAAAACCAGACCATTTGTCTTAAAATTTCAGACCTTTGAACAGAAAGGGTTAATCCTCTCCAAACTTTGGAAGGAGAGATACATTTTAAAACCTGACCACACTAGAATATGTTTATAATGATTATGTGGGGACAATGAGATAGTAAGGAACTAATAATATTGCCATCTATACTGAAGAGTGTTCTATCCCAGAGGCATGAAGACCTATATTGTGGCTGAATCAGCATTGACTGATCTCCAGAAGGTGTCTGAAACAGGAGAGTGAAGAATAAACTCAGAGACCCAGTAAATCTAGTGACATTAATAGACTTACCCAAGAGTTACAGAATAAATCATTTCCACTATTCCAAAAGAAGATGTTGGACAGACAAAAAGAGATGCAGAACTACTCTAGAAGAGTGATTGAATCCCTACAAAACATTGAGAATTGTGGTGCTAGCAAAAGTGAGAACATTGCAGTACCCCAAATGTGAGCATGTGGTTTAATCTCAAGTTGAAAAAGAAAAGGCAAAAAAGGGACTGTTTTTACTCAGCAATGGTCAGTTATGTCTTATGAACAATTATGTAATGTTAATGTCTTGATTTTCTTAACCATTTTTAGATTACAAAGGTAATTGGTACTCTGTAAAAGCTGTTTATAAACTAGAGTCCAAGTGGCTATGAACAGGCAGAGGTGGGTTGGATTAGATAAACACTATGCCTTGCAAACTACCTAATGGGGAACAGCCTCAACTCTCTATGTGTAAAACATTTTAGCATGCTCATTATATAAAACTCATGGTGTGAAAAGGCTCTGCATTTTGTGGGATTTAATACTAGACTAAAGTAAGTTTACTGTACAAATTTTAAAGATAAATAAATCAAAAATAAAAATAATACATTTGGTTAAGGCCTTGCTCCTAATAAGGATCTCCTCCATGATGACAGATGAGGTGGGATTTTATAGGAACTAGGCCCACAGCAGAAGACTGAAAGTGACTAGATAAACAAGAGGGTGGTCTAATGACCCAGAAGACATTGTAGGTGCACAGTCAAAGGAACTCTTGCAGCCTATACCTTTAATGATCCTGATGGTTATTGTCATGCATGCAGACAAACTGAAAGAAGGGATGTAAAGGGATTGCTATGAAGCTGAAAACACAACACTCAAACAGGGGGGAATGGATATGATCTATTGGTTTGGATAAGTTAGACATCAAGCTGAGGGAGTTTTATTCCTTAGCAAAGAAAAAAAAAATCAGTGCAGTTAGTATCAAGACAAAAGAGAATAGTCATCAGAGAGTTCAGAGACTGCTCACAAATGTGATTGGTAGGGCAAAGAAGAACTGGCCAATATTGAGTGAAATCTCCACTTATGGAAGCTGTTAAAAATATAGTTTTTGTTGATATGAGGCTTGGAAATTACAATTTATTGATTGTTGGGGGAGGGGCTATGGGTGTCAGTTTATCAGGACTGAATGCAGCAACTAGATTCTTAAATATTTTGCTGGAACATTTTACTGGAAACTACAAGAGAGAGAGAGAGAGAGAAGATGGAGGAGAAGAGGGGAACTAAAAACAGGAAGGCTTATTTAGGGTAAAAAAGGCAAGAATTGAAGGGTTCTTAAAGAAATACTCTGCAATGTATTTAGAAAATGACAGGTCTATATTTTTTGTCTCAAAATGTAAATGGTCTAGTTAATGAAAGTAAAAAAAAAAAAGAAAATATATTAGCATATACTATAAAAATGCTGTACAAATAGTAATGTTATTAGAAATAAATTTGAACTTACATGGGCAGCAAAAACTAATGACAAAATGGGATGGAAGGATATAGTGCTCAACTGGAAGTAGAGAGAATGAAAGGAGTGATAACCTTCTAAAAAATACAAATATGACTGTGGAAGAGGACAAAGTAGATACAAAAGGCAGCTATGTAGTGATTCAGGGCTACTGGAGGAAGAAGAGAGTTACACTGGTTATATTTATCCCCTAAATTAAAGGGGAATGAATTGAGGTCTATACTCAGAGAGATCATATGCTCCCATCAAGACATGTTAATAACTAGGGAGGGGGATTGGAATATCAGAAAGAAGATGTATCTGGGGGCCTCAAAAATACTTCATATCCACAAAGATGAAGTATTTAGACAGATATATGAAGCAGTATGGGATAGTGGATGCGATTCAGACATATCCAGAGGACAGAGAATACACACATTATGTCTGGCAATATAAGAACTGGGAAAAATAGAAATATTTCACATTTCTATGGAGTACTATCACCATATAATTAAACTAAGTACCCGCTGATGACCCTCTCAGACCATGTCCTAATAGTACTCAACATAAAGACAGATAATCAGCAGGGAGGGGTAGGCATTGGTATTTTCCCATATATTTGATGAAAAAGCAATGGTTTCAGAAATGGACACAAGGTACACTAAATGTACTTGTTGTTAATCTGAATAGGAATACAGAGTGAGAGGTAATGGTGTGGGAAAACTGAAGGAAAATTTTAGAGTAGAAGTAATGGTAAATGAAAGAGGGATGAGATAAAAGCTACAGCAGGTACATAGAGGGCTTGGAAAAGCTAAGGGTGATGCAGAAAACCTATGGTGGATGTCAGAAACAGAATAAGGAAGAGACAAAGATAAAGGTAGAAGAACACCTGGGAAATATTGGGGAGTATAGGATGATAGATGTGAAACAACCGTTTTTTTCCCCCTAGGTAATTTCAAAAAATATAAAACTCTAGCCCAGGGTCTTAAAAAGGTCTTAAAAAGGTCAAGTGATTTCTTAGTAAGCCAAGAAATAACATGACTGGGAAGATGAAACATATCCCACAGGGATTCCTGAGACCTTTAGAAACTTTATGCCCAACTATATAAAGGCGATGATGAAAGGTTGGAGCAGGGTGCAGGCATTTTGAAAATAAGATTTTACCATAATTAGCAGATTTTGAGGGAAAAGAGTTATTGAAGGAGAATCTGAGAAGTATGTCAGATAAGAACATGAATGAATTGCATGCCTATTTTATACAATATTCCCCTGATGCACTTGTCAAAACTGAAACTTGTCCAAAAACAGATACAAAAGGCAATGAAATCATATCTCAGGATACAGTATAAACAGCTTTGACAGAAACAATAAGCATGTTAGTTGAATAGCAGTCATATATAAAAATAATATTGAGGTAGACTTTCTTAACCTTAACATCCCAAAATTTAGTAACATAGAAATAATTCTCACAAAATTCAAAATAAATAACAAAAAATCTATTACAATAGACAGAAGATGTCCTCCACTGGATATTTCAAAAGATTCACTGAGAAATAATCATAATGGGCAACTTCAACACAGATTGGCATACATGCACCTCAGATACCCCCTTAAACTCCCCAGACTTATATGGTTTCTCCCAGTTAATCCAATCCACAACATGAATACACACACACACACACACACACACACACACACACACACACACACACACACACACACACACACACACACACACACAAAGCAAGCAATCTATTCTAGACTGGATATTAACTAATAAAACCTGTAAAATAAACTTCTCTGGTTGCCTCCCAGACACTATTAATGACCATCTCCCAACTTACCTGCTGAGACAGTGCCTTAATCTAAATAGAATGGCCACATATAGTCAAGTAGGCAACCTAAGAAACTTAAACAAGCCTTCATCTCCTTCCTCCATCTCTGCAAAAGGAACCTACTAAATACATTATACCTAGATGAAACCCACTTTAGTAACATCTTTCTAAACATCCTAAATATAATTCACCAATTAGAACTAATAGCATAAAATCCAGACCAGCTGGCTAGTTAACAAAAGATAAAGCTTGGAAATAATAGTACACTGATGAAATCCAAGGAACCCTACAAAACTTTAGGCAGTTTAGAAACCTCTCACAAAACATATAAAAAAAGATTAACAGTTCTACAATACTAACTTCCAAAATAAACCACCACAGCAATCCCAAAATATTCTGGTTCTCCACAAAAAACAAACACACAAATAAACAAATAAACAAAAAAAAAAAAAAAAAAACTTCTCCACCCTGGCCAATTCTACACTCTAACCCTAAAAAACACTAACAACAAAGACATTATAACAACACAATTTAACTTCTATTTCACTTAATCTATTCTTCCACTTATTAAAGATAACACATAGACTGTCCCATTATTCCTGATCCACCTGGCAGCAGAAATTAAAAGTTTTTTCATTTCACACTGTCCACACTTCCTTAGTAAAAAAACTTCTCAGCAAACTTAAACCAACTACCTTAGCAGCTGATAAATTACAAACCAAATGCCTAAAATTAGCAGGAGACAAACTTTCCTACTCTATATCTCTATACTTATTAACCTCTTAGTTAAAAGAAATCATATCCTAGCCATATGGAAAATTAACTCAACCGAAATCTCAGACTACAGACTTATAGCAATTTTATCCTTTCTTTTCAAAATATTAGAAAAACACATCCACACCCATCTCATTAATTACCTCATCAGCAACAACAACAAACGTTTAACAAAATACATAACACAATTTCTGTCCCAACTGCAGTACTACAAGTGCCCTCCTAAGTTTTACCAATACCTTCAACTAATATACTATAATAGTATATAATATACTAACAAGTTAGCCTTTTGCCTCTTTATACATGTAGTGAATGCATTCAATATGGTCTCTCATCAAAAACTCCTCATTGAACTGTCCTCCTTCAGATTCACTCATTCACTATTTTGATTCCTCGGTTACTCATCTGGTCAGCAACAAGCAGTTAAATGTCAGTATGGCTTTTTCCCTGTCTTACTAGCCACTACAGGAGTCCCACTGGGATCAGTCCTGTGGCCACTCCTGTTTAATGTCTTTACAAATAAAATTCATAACTAAAAGAAATAATGCAACTTTCTTTCACTGCAGTTTGAATACTGGCTAACCAACTCCCATCACCTACTTAATGTATATTAAGTTAATGTTTTTTTTTACCAAAAATATATATGGGACTGGCATCATCCTTTTACATCTACTTATCCAATAACACCTAAATAGAGACAGTATCCCAAATAAACCACTGGGTGAACAAATTGACAAAAGAATTAATATGACCAACATCTATTTCACGTTATCAACAAAACATATATTAAACTAGAGTCAATCTATAGGATAAGGTCATATCTTACACACTTGACAAAACAATCAATAGCCAGAATCCATCAACTTTCAACTCTACTGTACGCCTCACCAATTCTTCCTAACTTGAATAAAACAAACAAAAAAAATTAAATTAAAATCATGTTGCAACAAAATAGCCAAATCCGCTACAAATATCCCATACCACTGCAATGTACTAAGAGAATTACCCCACTATTTAATATCCTCTCAACTAATCACTGCCTTTAAATTAATCTCCATGCCACAGAAATGCCCAGGTGCTCCAAAATACACTCTAATTATACTGTTGCAGCACAGACTTGAGATCATCTAACAAATTCCACTTGTTAGTCACCAAATCCTATAATACTGCTGGAGACTGTCTAATTACATCTCCAGAATCTAGAGCACTATCCCTATCTCAATCAAAGTAACAGATAAACTCACTATATTCAAATCTCAACTCAGACAGCATATAAATGATAACTGGCTGTGCTACTGTTTCAAAACCAGATAAGTCCCAACTACTTTCTACATACTAACAGATAATAACTTCTAAATTTCTAATTTTTTTCTTTGCTCAATACGCTTAGCTTCTCCCCTTCCCGGAAGTCTCTTCCCTCTTATACCCATCCCCTCTTGCTTCCCCATACGAGTACATTGTTCTCACGTCTTCACAACTCATATCCGAAGTTCATTGCTCAAAGATTCATATTCTTCCTCTTCCTTTCCTCCCTCGGCCAATGAAAAACATTAACATTAGCCTTCATTAAATACCACTGCATCTACAGTACAGCAACAAAAATACATAACCCAGATATAACTAACCTTACTGCAATGGGGCTAAAGCCACACATACATTTTAAAACTATGAAACCAAAGTTCAAGAGTGTATGTGGTGACAAGGCATATAAAGGATCAGGGTGAGTAGACATCTTATACAAAATGACCTGTTGGTGTATCCTTGATAAAAAAAATACAATAGACACATAAAAGAGAAAAATCAGTGTACCCTTGATAAATATATATACAAACCGAACTCTCTCACACACACAGACACGACTCATAAAAGATAAATCTTGCTTTATCTATTAAGAATCAGTCAAAGCAATTGAAATTAAATTCTATCTATATATCACCCAAATATGACTTTATTTGTTCAGTAAAAAAATAAAAAGAACTACCATTACCATCTAGAAACATACATTATGCATTCATTTTACTTGGTAGCATGAAGAGATTGTGCCTAGCATTCAGGCCATTTTCTCATCCCATTGCTAATCTATTTGACTATCTGGCAAATATGACACTTCACTGAGATAAATAAACCAACCAGTAAGAAAGAATCTGCACTACTATGAATCCTACAGTCTCCCCCAGACAGTATTACAACAGTCTACAAATGTGTTTGTTACTCTAAATAACAATATTTGAAACTTATTTATTTGGAAAAAGAGAAAATCTGTAAATTATCTCCAAACATCCATTTGCTTAATATAAAAAGCTTATCATTTGAAAAACTTCTACCATCTAGTAATGCTTACTGGCCATTATTACCACTGTCCCCTATGTGTGAAGCAATAAATTACTATACTGCTTAATGTCACTCTCAAATTTATTAATAATTCCCTTGCCTCCTTACATAACATTAATTAGAGCACAATCTCCACCAGAGATACACAGGAAATTAGGCAAGCTTTGTCCTGCACAGAACACTGTGGAGGAGTTACCATACATGCAAAACCTTCAACAGCAAACAACCATTTACTTGTGTCAGAAAATACTGATTATCACTACTTCTCAAATCTGAACAATTGTTTTTATATATTTCAAAAAAATCCAAATTTAGTCCAAAAATATTTCAGGCTAGAATAAAAACTCTGCTGTCATCTGGAAAATCTATCACCCCATCAACTTTTACACAAATCTTTAACTTGTATTTCAGAATAGTCCTTTGTGTATTTTCAAAACAATATTAAATGCAAACTATAAAAACTGTATTCTTCAGCTAACACATAACCCTTTCAAACATGCATCCTCTTTGACCTTAAATTGATAAAATATGGCTGGGACTAGATAAAATATACCATACCATGATGTCTTACTGTTATAAAATGATATTATCTTAAGAAGATATGTTTTACCTTTTAAAAACAAAGCAAGCATACAACACAGACTTTGTTTCTAGTCTGTCTGTGTTTAGTGAATAGAGTCAATGGGGATCACTTTGTGATGTATTGTACAAATTTATGCCCAGGCACTTGGTGATGTCTTCAGCAGTACATTGTGTTCATGCAGTTTGTGCCGCTTCATAAGTGGCAGCAGAAGTTGAGAAAACTAGAATTCAGAAAGGCTTTTTGCAATGGGAAAGCACTACCTAAGAAGGTTTCTGTGTTGTACTAAGCCTTTCTGATTCAGAGAACACTTTAACTCTAAGGTTTGTCTTCACAGGGGCCTCAGCACCCAGAGTGATCTTGTAGGCAAAACTGCATGCTAATGCTGAAGTCCAGATGAGTGGTTAAGGCTAATTAAGCTCATGTTCTTCCTTGTAAATCTCTGCAGCTCTTGATTTATTTGGCCAAACAATTCAGAAGATTGCTCAGCCCAGTAAAATTTTCCTCTAGGAGGAAAAGTGACCACTTTAAAACCACAGAGGTCATTCATTTTGATTCTATGTCAGTCCTCATGTGATGCAGATAAGTTCAGTGAAGATGTGGGAGTAGAGTTGGAGGATGTGTGCCTGTGTGTGCATGTGCCTAACACTAAGGGGTTAGGAAGGTATCTTTAGAGTTTGGATGTGTGCGTGTGTGTGTGTGTGTGTGTGTGTGTGTGTGTGTGTGTGTGTGTGTGTGTGTGTGTGTGTGTGCTTATGTGTATGTTTGTGTGTTGGATTATGTATGTCAGTGCATGGCTAAGTGTTTCAGTGACTGTGATTGAGTGTAGGGGACTTGTTTGTTAATGAGTGGATATGTGTGTGTGTGTGTGTGTGTGTGTGTGTGTGTGTGTGTGTGTGTGTGTGTGTGTGTGTGTTTATGTTTATGTGTGTGTGTTTATGTATGTCAGTGCATGGCTAAGTGTTTCAGTGACTGTGATTGAGTGTGGGGGACTTGTTTGTTAATGAGTGGATATGTGTGTGTGTGTGTGTGTGTGTGTGTGTGTGTGTGTGTGTGTGTGTGTGTATGTAGAGGGGGTACCTTTGGTTATGCATTGCATGGGATTCTAGGGAGAACATTAGCCTATCTGGTATGACAGTACTTGTGTTCTGTTTAGAGACACAGTAATGAACTGATAATAAGGTCTATCTACTTATGGGCATATCTGCCTCTGAATCACACTTTCTTGCCATCAAGCTAATTGACCAACCCGTATTGGGCAATTAGTGTGAGCAGTAAGCATTTCTTTGAATACTAGGGTATGTTTTTTAAGGCATAAATCAGATATGTTCTGCAGTTAAAAAGATGTAGCCTTTTATTTTTTGTAGTTATTTACAGTGAGGCATGCTTCAAAATAAATAAAAATAAATCTCTGTGATATGTATCACATCATAATATCAAGAAATAATGGCCTACACTATTTTAGGACAGTTCACTAAATGCACAAATCTATATTTAAGTGCATCCACTGAACTGGTTGGTGCAGAATTATGTTTGATTAGATTGAAATGTACTTCATTAGGAAACAAACATTTCCCATTGTATAATAAACCAGTTTCACTATGCTAGCAACATTTTCTTAAAAACAAAGTGCTCACTGCAGGGAAGTAAAATGGACTATGTCAATCAGAATTAATTTTCTACCAATTTTTTGTTAATGTTATTTTTCAGACAAACCTAAAGGCCCAATGATTTGCTCATTGCAAATCTTGTACTTAAAGATTTCTGCAACCAGTACCATCCCAAAAGTTTACTCAGTAACTCTCCTTTTAAATTGTAGTATTGTACAATTTCAGTTTCATAGAATTTTTGTGAATTAGGTATTGGAGATGACACTTTGGGCTGGACTAATGGACAGAAAGTAAAGATGTTCGTTCTTTCATATGTGATTAAATTCAATACAGTCAAACACTGGGAAATAACAAAGCAGTGCACACAAAGTAAGTTCAAGGAAGCGAAATGTTGACACGATAAAGTTAATGAGAAGAGTGACTCAAGTTATTACACCACAGGTTCCTGTTTGGTCATTGTCCATGTAGGTGTAAATGACCTAAAACATAGCTTCTTAGACTATATGAAGAGAGATATTATGGAGCTTACGGGCTATGTGTCACAGGCTGCTATGTGCCTAGCATTGAGCAGCATTCTACCTTCACTAAGGATGATGCCACAATATGAACAGAAAACGTTTGACTTTAATAACTGGCTTAGTTTTTGGTGTCATTCTAGGGGGATACAATATTTGTCAGCATGGGAAGACATAGTTCACAAATACTGTTGCTTTGCCAAAGATGGTTTGCACCTGTCCCCACTAGGCTTTTAAATATTGGCTAAAGTATTGTCCTCCCCATATAGCTTTTGTAAGACAATGTTAAATTGACAAACCTTCCAACAAATCAAAATCTACCCAATTTCAGGAGTCTAATCAAGAAGCTCCACTCCCTCCAAGCTGTTCTCACCTTGGAGAATATGGACATCTGTGCAGTTACCAAAACATGGTTTAAAGGCACAGGGAGTAGCCTGGAAGTGCAAAGGTTCACAGCCTTCAATTGGATCAGCAGCTGCAGATGCAGGAAGTAAAGGTGAAGGTGTCTTGATCTACATCAATAACAGGCATATCTCTAGGTTGGTTAACGGGATGATGTGCTGGAGTTCCTCCACATCCAGATTACCATAGACAAAGTCCCATACCATATCCTATACAGGTATAGGTCACCCCCTATGTCTCATCGACACTCACCATTCACCAAATAACATATTCATCTGGGACTTTAGTTATCCCTCTATAAACTGTGAATCATATATGACCCCAAATTTGCAGACTCAGAGATTCCTAGACTTTGTAAATACAAATATCCTGGACCAGTTAGCACACACACCTAGTAGAAGTACAAACATACTGGACCTGGTACTCACAAATACGGGAAAACACTGCACCCTCACCAGTGCCGTGTCCTCTCTTTTCAGGTCAGACCATTAGCAGTCTCCTCTGAAATAAAAATCAATTCTGTAACCCAAGCAAACCCTGTAACAGTTAGAAATTACTCCAAGGCAAACTGTTACAATTTGAAGCCCCTCCAAATCCAGATAACAGTGCAGCTATGTGGAATTATCCATAGAAACTCAGTACAACCTTGTCAGTGATTGTATTGAGACTGCTGTGCCTACCAGAAATGGGCCCAAAACTAACTCAAAACACAAACCATCCCTGTGGAATCCAAAATTAATCAGGCTGTACAACAAAAGAAAAGAAGTCACTGGGAAAATAAGACGTTTAACACAAAAAATGATAAAAACTCTTTTATCAAAATTAATAGAAATCTAAGAGGACTAATTAAGTCCAATAAAGCAAATTTTGAGGTAAAGATAGCTTTTCAGGCCAGGGACAACCACAAGTCCTTCTTTAGCAATGTTCAAAACTTCAAAGGCAGCACACAACAGCGTGCTGAACTGTTGGTAAATGGAGCCACATTCTCAGAACCAGGAGACACGGCAAATCTTTTGGCTGACATATTCAGCTCCAACTTTACCCCCTCTCCTTCCCAGCTGCCCCCCCCCAAGAAATATCATCCAACATAACCTGTCCAGCTATCAGTAGGGAGCAGGTCTTAGATGTGCGGTCTAAGGGTAAGAATACAACTTCAATGGGCCACAATAACATCCCAGGATGCCTCCTAAATAACCTGAAATATGACCTATCAAAGCCACTGGAGTCACTATTCAACCATAGCCTCCACACGAATGGAGGACTTCAATGGTCATTTCTCTACACAAGAGCAGACCGTTGGCAGATCCTAGAACTTCATATGCATTAGTCTGTCTAGTCTCATATGCAAAGTCATGGAAAGAATTACTGTGGAAATGATTAACAATGACATAGGAGACCTTCAGACACTGGACCCAACCCAGATGTGTTTCATTACAGGGAGGTCATGCCTGAAGAACCTTGTAGACTTTGAGAAGGTCACCAAGGAAATGGAAGAGTGCAAAACAGGGCATACTTCCTACCTTGGCCTAGCTAAGGCATTTAATATAATGCTGCACTTGGGCATTGTAAACAAACTCATGGAATTAGATAAGAAAGCCCTATGTAACTTGTTGGATAGCCAGCTAGATTACAGTTAGGACCCAGGAAGCTAGAATTGAAGGTACCACAAAGAAGGTGGTCACCGGTGGAGTCCCACAGGGCTGTGCTGGGTCTTCTTCTCTTTGTCATCTATTTTTTGGACATTAAGTTCAATGTTAAGGGTAGAAACAAATATATAAAAATGAACCAACCATCCACAGCTGTAGCTTAAAAGAAAAGCTTATGAAAGCACATAGACCACCAGGGCTCAATACATCTGTTGATTTAAAACCTGCCTTTAAGGTAAGAAAATTGCTGCATTAGTTCAACTTTTTTATTGGTTGATTATAATTGATTGTGTTAATTAAAGAAATGTATTATTCATGTTTTATATGGTCTGATGAAGTGCAGAGGACTCCATGACAGCAATAACCTGTTTTTATTTTTTGGGATAAATAAGCTTTTGTTTTAAGCTACAGCTGTGGATCTCTTCTATTTCTTGGACTTTACTTTGAACCATCCTTTATCCTGGAGGTTATCATGTGTATATTCTTTATTATTTTTGTTATGCCAATGTTAAGGGTCTTTGCCCTACTAAGTTTGCAGATTATGCGGAGAAAACCCAACAAACAAAGTATAAAAGTCCACCTTGGTTCAGACAAATCACAAATGTAAGCAGCACAAAACCAAGGACCAAGACAGCTAAAACCATATGGATTATCTTCTTGCAGGGTTCCTGAAGATTGGAGCTTGGTCCACAGCCCTTGTACAGAGATGGGTCATTCTACATTCTATCAGTTAGAAATGCAGCAGTGGTTAGTATATGGGCTCATACTTTTTGGACTTGTCAAAGGCTTTTAACACAGTATATTTGTTTCTATGCTGCTTTGTGTCCTATCATCCTATAGGGCCATCTGTTAAGAGGTTAACTAGCATGAATTTATTTGCAGACAGAGAGCAGTTTGTTTGATGGAAGAGGTTCATCTCTTAGTCTCTCCTTCTTAACCTTGAAATACCACGACTGCTCCTAACCCACTCCTATTTACAATATTTATTTATGGTTCACTCCTCATACAATATACAGATGATTCCATAATCCTCTTGTGACTGATTTCATTCTATCAGTATTAAACTGCAAAGATAATTTTCAGTCATTACAGCTCTGGATTAAATCTCTATTTTACTACTAATAATACCACATCTATGAAATTTTCTCCCACACATAATCAACCCTGTCATAAACACTCACCCCAAGACTCTAACACTGATTAATTTCAAAACCAGTCTTTATTTAGCCCTGATATTAGCTCTCTTGACTGATTCCCAAATGAAGTTTTATACACTAAACTTATGGGATGTTTACTAATCAACTGAAATTTGCAAAGCATATCACAAGTCTTATCTCTACAACAAACCAAAAACTTTGTAGGCTGTATAGAACAAAACCACCTCTAAGTCCAAGTTCCCAAATCTACTGCTGCTCTCTCCTTATTTTCTTCATTATGAGACTGAATGCAGCTCCTTACAGATCTTCTTTATTACCTACACCAGAAATGTGGGCAAGTCTGCTAAAGGATAGCACACATTCACCACAGGGTGGAATGGTCAAAAGCCATCACTGTTTCCTTTGGGAACTTCACTGGCTAATATTTACCCACTGTTTGGCTGGCACTCATTCAAAATCTACCTACAAAATTCTTTACTTTTCAGACTGACCTTTCCTGTCCAACAGTTTTTACATAAATTATCATTCCTGGAGAACTTAGATCATTTGAAGGTAAACTTGTAATATTGCTCTTTTAGCAAAAAAAAAAAAAACAAACAAACATGGTGATGTGGGCTACACATTTTATGTAGAAAGTTTTAAGATCAGCTCCCTTGTAAACTTAGGCACATTTCTGAAGCCCAAACATTCAAGAATGCAGCAAAATTGTTAGAGCTGAACTGGAGCTGCAACTCTGGTGTCACTTGATAGCTTTGACTTTCCTGTTGTCCTCATTGCTTGCCATTGTTTTTGGAAAAACATGGACAGTTCAAACATATGACTGTTTGCATTGGTGGCTTGAACTTCATTTATGCTGTGAGCGTGTTTATTTTAATAATGATATTCTAGAATGATTACTGAATAGATAAAGGATTGCTTTCACTCTGACACACAGATACTAGATTTGCCTGTTTTCTACTTACACATCAACAAGGCATTGACATGCTATAACAAAAAGTGAAAAATTATGTCTTGGAGTGAGTCCTAAGCTGGAAGTCTGGGTAAAACATCTGCAATGCCATAGGCCACATGAGATTAGTATTTATTTATAATTATTAATTTGATTAATTTCCCAGATCAATGGCTTGTTTACAGTGGAGATCTGGGGACACACAAACACATTAACCTAGCAAGAACACGAAGACAGTACATGTGCAATACCCTTAGGCCAGGCTCTAAACACTAAACATGAGACCATGAACTGAGGTGTAACACCTGAAATCACTGCCCTCACTGCAATGCAGTATGTCAGACTGAACGTACCAATGTGAAAGGATAGTGACTCCTGGGGTAGTACAGGGGACAGTCCTGTGGTTGTCTTTTTCAATGTCCTTCTGATCAAAACTGCAGAAAGCCTGGAAGGAAATATTTGTCTTTTGGCTGATGACATAAAGATTTATAACAGAGCAGATGCAAAAAAATATGAAAATAATAAATAAAGCATGGGTAAATCTACAGCTATGGCTTGAAACATGACAACTTAAATTATGTACAAAACAAATGCATCATAATATATCTTAACAAAAAAAAATAGGACACAAAAGAAGTACACTGGCTGAGGGGAACTAAAGGATGGAAGAAAACTGTGATAGTTATATTGGGTACTTCAAGCTAAGCAAGTAATGTAAATGAGCAATAAGGAAGGATATCTAAATACTGGGATGCACAGGAAAACAATAAATTAGTATCCTTCTACGTAGACATTTGGTAAGATCCCCTCTGGAATAGTTAATGCATTTAAGGAGTTTTCTACTTTATAAAGCCATAGGCAGGAGAAAGTAATTTCAAAAGGAAGGAACTAAACAATGTGCGGTCTGCACAAGAAGTCATAAAGATAGATTGTAAGAGTTTTAGTGTTTGTGTAATCTTGAAGAAAGAAAGTCTGTGTGTGTGTGTGTGTGTGTGTGTGTGTGTGTGTGTGTGTGTGTGTGTGTGTGTGTGTGTGGGGGGGGGGGGGCTAGTGTAATACCACTACCTTTTCAGTAGCTTAAAGGAATCCAACACACCAACACATCTATGTAAAAAAGAGTTATAAAAGGAATCCAAAACATCTATGTAAAAAAGAGTTATAAAAGGAATCCAAAACATCTATGTAAAAAAGAGTTATATGGGAAAAGAGACGCAATTTGAAGATAGAAGATATCACTGAAGGGAGGAGGAAGTATTATTTCATTGAAAGCTTTGGTTTTGGAAATTCTTACCAAAATGAGAAGGACAGTCAAACACAGAAACTGAAATGAAGAATACATGGATAAATATATAAATATTTTTGCAAGCTGTGCTGTAAAGGAAATAAACCAGGCTATTCAATAAGTAGGAAAGTGGGCAGATTAGCTGGGCCAAATGGTCCTTGTCTGATCTCTTATTTTAGATTTCTGTCTGTTGCCTCTACATCAGCCATAGTAAAAAACTAATTCTCCTCCTTGGTCAGTAATAATTTGTTGTCATCTATTTTTAGATGTAGAAAAAAGTAACATCAAAATGATATAAAAAGTTCAATTTACGCACAATACTGTACTGAAAGGAATTTTGGCTGCATCATTTTTATGAAAACCTAAATAAAATGTTTTAATTTGTCTTAAACTAAATAAAACAAACATTACCACAAGGTGTATTACAACCCTGTATTGCAAACTAAAACATTTATCTCTTTTAGCTACCTAACAATACAGGCCGGGAATGGAAAAGCACTGCAAAATGGGCATATTGAATGAGCCTGTAGTCCTCTCTGTGCTGATACAGGGCCTGATTCTAAAAGACTTGTTATCATTGTACAAGACGCTTACACTGAGAGCAGGTCTTTTGGAATCTGCCCCACCGCCCCCCATGTAAAACTTTTTATACCTAGGCCTTACACAGAAGTAGGTCACTTACACTGACAGCAAGTCTTTCGGAATCAGGGCAGACTTACATTGATAGCAACTTTTTTGGAATCTGCTCAACAGTCCGAGTTTTGTATAATGTTGCCTCCTTGAGTGTTTTTCTCTCCTGAGATTTCACAAAGATGTGTTGTCTCAGGAGAATAAATTAATACTCCTGTATAAGGGTAACTTGGTAGGTTGTCAATAGGTTACTAGCACCCTAGTGATAAAGAATGTAATGGAAGCAGCTCTTCTGTGTTAAAAAAATAACCAGGTTAATCATGACATAGACTCATAAATGGTGGATGCTAAACTACCTGTATATACTTGGATGGACATGTGAACAACAGTCATTCATGGATACTAAAAAATGTCACCAGCACTGGCCCCACAAGATCAGGGTATATTACATGTGTTTAGGGATTAACTCATTAGCCAAGCAGTACAGGGGTAAGCACAGGCTATTGACTACCTAGCAGTCAGAGATGGGCTTCACTGTGTTTCCTACATAGTGTGTGACGCTGCTCCCAAATATTGTCAGCTATTTACTGAAGAGAAAGTCTGAGCAGATAAAATTAATTAAAAAAATATTCTACACAGCTTATAACTGAAGTATACCAATGTCAGCTATAGTAACTGTTTAATAGCCACTTTATCAGGTTAAGCTTATCTACAAGCTTTTCCATCCCAGTTTGTTGGTGCTTTTAAGTAAGGAAATGTATTCTGTACTTGTCACACATGAATTTACAGTCTTATTCTTGATAAATGAAAAGCCTCATTAGCAACCCATTCTTTTTAGTAATTTGAACCCTGTAGCAGAGAGTAATGGGTGTGTAGACCAACTGTACTGAAATTCTGCAGGACTTCTGTTTTTTCTTTGCATGCCTAGATATTTGTGCTATATTACAGAGAGATGAAAGCCTTTTCCGTTTTATTACATTCTTTCAGATATTTATGCCATTATGATTTCTTACCAGAGAATTTGTTCTTTGCACACCAGTCCACTGGGCTTTTGGTCCAGAGGGATGTAATCTACACTTGCAGTTATTCATGTCTCTTGCTAGACTATGTCACAACATGTTTTTTTCCCTCCTTGCAGTCAGAACAATTTATTTTGTTGCATTCATTTTTAATCTTGGTGTCTCTGGTTTTCAAGAAACCTTTTTTTTTCCTGAATACTTCTAAACATCTGTAGCAAAATTAAGATTACTGATTTCCTGGATTATATTCTTAACCAATTAATTGGCCACTTAACCTGGAAATTAGCTCTTTCTGCTGTCAAATGAAATGCATATGTTTAACTTTCTACCCATGCTGATATACATTTTACAGTGAAGATACAAAATGTTTTTCAGTTTTTTTGCTCATTGCTAAAGCACACATATATGCTAATAAAATACACTGACTGCAAAATCCACAACATATCTAAAAACATTATGCTGATTATTTTCCTGCTTATTTAAGAATACATTTACTTTTGTGACATATTTTGCCATGTTTCACATAATGACCAAATTCCGACTCGACAGCAGAGGAGTAAAGCTGGACCCTTTCTTGGTATACAAATGAGGTACTTAACAACTACTGTCATAGTGCCTGTACCAAGCTGCATTCGAGTGACTGAGAGAGTGCTGGCCTTGTCTCTTGTGTCTGTTTACCACCCCCACGACCACAAGTATGTCCTGTCTGCACCAAATCCCTCCATATGAAATGTCAGTGTTAAAGGAATGAAAGCGCTTATCTAACGACAAGAAACGGTTACTGTTTCATTCCTTTTTTTCCAAACTTCTGTTACTTTTTAAGGTTTATTGTTTTTTGTTGTAAAGGTTAACACACAATACTTAATCATTCCTGAATCATCATTTGTGATATCTCTTGACATCCATCATAACAGCATACAAGAACTACTCATAAGAAATGACATCTTTGAAAATCTTCCTAAGTAAATTTGTGGGACAGTGGTTTATCTGCTTTCATTGACACCTGAGCACATATTTATTTGTTTGCATTTGTTAACCATGGTAAAGCACTAATCCTCATGGGCCTTTTTTCAGACTCAGCCTGCGAGCACTGTCTGGTTAACTGACTTGCTCAGTCACACATATAGGCAAATGGAGGCTGAGGGCATCAAACCCTGGCCCACATGAAGCAGCTTGTTAACAGATCATAGCCCTAGTCCTCACTACCAGACAGTCATTTAAGAATAGAATCCAGGTATTTATCTGGTCATCTTAGAAAACTGTTTTTATTAAAAATATATTGAATTAATGAAACTGTTTTAACAGCTAATAACACAATTTAGTAAAAAATTAGATTGTTCTCAAAAGTCTGCAAGAGATGTGATAGAAGTATAAGCCAGTCCCTTCTTTTTCCTAATCAGTATAACATATAAATGTTTGTCAGAATGTTCTGCAAGGATCACAAATATTGTGGATGAGTTTCTAACAGCCATGAGGCATTTCTTCAGTGCCTTCTAGAAGGACTGTGTGCCATATATATCTATATCTGAGTATAGGGATCCTTAAACATTGAAAGATATTCCCCTGTATTCAGTAAAGCCTACACTATCATTTTCCACAGTGTGCGTATTGCGCTGCTGAAAGTTTTAGATTTAGTAAGCGCCATGTAGAGGTGTGCACCCCTGCACAAATCAGGTAAATACCAAGGTATGCTAATTACAGCATAAGCAGCTGAAGTGCATGCTAATCAACCTATCCAACATGGTGGAGCTATTCAATAAGCTATAAAGCATCCATGTAGACTCTGTGATGGTTTGCCCTCCTGAATATTCCAAAACGTTTGGAACACAGCACCATGTCAGCTACTGCATTCACAAGGTAAGTCGTGAACCTGGAATGTCTTTTGTAATAATAGGAATGAGTGACATAACCTTGTATCACACTACTAGAACAACATGTCCTTGTTTGTATCATAACAATAACTCATCTTTACTGCCCTCCCCACAAAAGAACAGTCTATCCTTGTTTGTGCCATAACAGTGACTCACCTATGCTCCCCCTCCCCCCAGAAAGAACAGGAAAATGACACAGGTTGCTAATAAACCCTCTTTGAAATGCTAAAAGTTCTATCAAAGGAACTGTCCCTGAAACATATGGAATGTATGTTTATCACACATATTCCATTTTCATGTATTGGCAGTTGGGAGGGTGGCCTAATGGTTAAGGTGTTTGCCTTACAAGCACAAGGTGCAGGGTTTGAGTATCACAAGGGATAATTGGCTAGGCTTAAAAAGGCTTGCAAGGGCAGTTAGCTTAGTAGTAATCTATGAACCTATGAATCTATATACCTCTGAAATGTCTTGGCAAACATGCCCATGCCACATCAGTGCACTTCTAACTAATGCATACAGATAAAAGTGTAAAAGCCTATGCTTCAGATATTTCTTAAATACATTCCAGCATATGCAGTGTGTAGGTTACAAAATGGAAGCATACCTTCTGAAGTGCAGTACTTTTCTGTACTGATATATCCTGAAGAAAGAGCATTATGTGCAGTCATTCCAACATAAACAAGTGTTCCCACCATCAATTTGCCTAGCTACATGACTGCCTTTCTATGGTGTAGATTCAGGACTGCTAACACAGTGTAGATGTAAATGAGGTGTGAGCTCATTAGAATTGCTGAATCCTAAAAAGTTGGATCTGTGTAGGAGATGTAAACATAGTGCAGACACTCCGTCAGTGTTTATTTTTAATGGATTGCAAGTGTGACTAATTAGTGGTTGATAGAAGGAAAACACAGCAGCACAGCAGGCTGCCTTACTTCCACTGGGTGTGTCAGGTTGGATCTACAAAGTTTCATATGTAAGGTTGGAAATGTAAGTAAGTAGCACACAAGTCACAGGTTCTGTTCCTTAATATCCAACTTGCCCTTCATTTGTTGGCAACTGCGTATGGTTTTATTTCTACTTATCATCACACATTTTAGGGCCAATGATATAAAATAGCTTACACAGTGCATGGCTCAGAGTACTGCTTAGCTAAATGAAGACTGGTCAACAAACCCACAAATGTAACAAAGAGCTGTATATTTTCAAGCAATAATTATGACAGGTTGTGTGATCACTAGGTTTACTACAGCCAAAACCAATACATGTACAAATAACACTTGTATGTTTTGATATCACTGTAGAGGATGTTGCAGTTGGTTGTGTGCATATTGAGTTAAGTTCTTTGCTGCAGAGCTGTTTAGATGGCAAAGATGGATAAGGCACCGATCCTGTGTTCTGAAGGTGCATTGGAGAGAGAGAGTTCAAATCCAGACCTAAGTAGAAATATCTCATGTATAATAACATTTTCTGTTGTGTATGTCATAGATTGCTTTTCCTCATTTCAGCTACCTCTCCTTTTTCTTTCTTTTTTTCCTTTTTTTTATTGGACAGTGTTTGAGTGATGTGTAGCACAAACGGGGGAAATGGAAAACAATGAATGTCAGGTTTGGCTGGGCTTATCTGGTTTGTGCAATGTGCAGCAGTGTGCAAACTGGACAACTGGCCCACCCAGGAAACAGACAGGACTCAGACAGCCAGAAATAGAAACCAGATGCATTCAATTAATGCTATTGGGCATCAATCAAACCCGATAAGCGATGTTGCACTGCAGTTAACAGCGAGACCTTAAGAATGATTAGTGAAATAGGGAATGTCATGTAACTAGCTCAGTGACAGCAGGTGTTAAGTGTAGAGCTGGTGTACAAATGGTCCTGAGGTCTAGCACACGGTGTGCAGCCTTTGTTTTACTGTTGTAACAGTGCAGTTTATAATAATGAACTGCAGCATAGACAAGTGTTTTCTCAACCTTCTTGTGGCAACAGGTAAGTGTAGGACTGCCATACTCATGGTCCTGGGTTCGAATACAGCATATTCCATACACTTTTACTGTTGTTCCACTTCCCATTATAGTCACTCTCACTTATAGCACTTGACCTGGTGTAGCTGATATTAATTATATGTATGAGGCCTGAGGCACTAGTATTGTCTCAGTTATGTATTAATTTATCTATGTATTGTCACATTTATTCTCAAACATATGACTGTGGCTATATTGTGTACTATATTCCTGTGAGTATATTTCTGCTAGCTGGGCTACCATGACCTTCACATTTGTCTAACACACATAGACAACTGCCTGTACATTCAATAACCTTAAATTTGCTTTTCTTGCTACTGTTGCACTCTGCTTACCATCATGCATACATGATGCTTGGAGGTGTACACTGCCGGACACCATGTTTGTGAGATGGTAAGAGGAGCGCAACATTTTCAAACAGCACTCCCAGTAAACATCGTAACTGGAATTGGTGGGAAACTATCACTCTCCATTGCTCTTGATTCATGGTAGACATGGCAGGCGTTTCTAGAGAAGGTGTCAGATTTAGGGCACAGAGGTGGGGTGTCCAGGAGTCCAAGATTTTTATTGGACACCTAGTTAAACACCACAGTGCCAGGCTTCTGCAGGGGGTCTATTCTGGCTCCAAGTATAAGTCAGAAACAGGGATAGTTTGGCCCAGGCTGTAACCAGTGCCACCAGTATCCTGCGCACTGGTGACCAATGTAGGCATTACTATAATGACCTATGAGAGAGGAAAAAAGATACTCTCAATGCTTGGATCAAGAAATTTAGGACTGTGGACATCCCACAACTGTGTAAATATCAACTACAGAGAGTACTTGTAAGACTTAAAATCTGAATATAGGCAAGACTAGTATTTATAATGGTATTTTGTTCTGTTCTGTTTTTTCCACAGCTGCCATGGACCAGGAGTTCAGTGTAAGAACTCATGGTGCTACATTGGCGAGGATGATGGAAGCATGTGGTATGTATGCAGCAGAAGAGTAGCGTTATGGTAGCGTTAAACATTAGAGATAGCTTTGTTGGTATTTTATAGAGATGCAGCAAATTGAGCATGCATATCTCAACTGTAAAAGCAAGTATGCATGCATTAGTCTGTAGCACAAGCCACTAGTACAATATTAGACTTTAGTTGGAGGTTGTGGGTTCAAAAAACACACTTCCCAACTATACAGTACTGTTAATTCTTCAATTATGTGTAACTTAAAGGTTTAAACTAAATGTTCTGTACCAGTGGCACACATGCCCTGCTGTAAACTGTAATCTGTATAACTGGTACATGCATGTGTGCAATATATGCACATGTCAAGGAGTACTTGCTGCAATCTGTAGTGCAGTGTGTATCTGTTAAGTCTTGTAATCTTAAAAGTAAAAGTTCTCTATCAGGAGGTGGTAGTCATAAAAGTAAAGGTTAAGATAATAGAGTCAAATAATTGTATTACTGCACTGTATGCCACACATGAAGGTACTAATCTTAACTCTTTTTTTCCTCTCACCCCAACCCTTATCTCTCTTTTTTATTTTATTTTTATTTATTTTTATTTTTTGTTGTATTTTATTATGTGTCATCAAAATGGGCTCATGTCCTCCATGTGTATCACATCACTAAACACCCCACAGTACAGTGGGGTAGGTCTGCCCCACAAGATCCACCTGCCCCCCCCCATGGGCTCCATCACCATTTCCCAGCATGTCTGGGAGCCAACCTGGCAGCAAATACTCTGCTTCCCATCAGCTACCTCCCCTTCAGGTAGTCCGGCCCCAGAGGCAGGTCCTGTGGTACACTCCGGGAGCAGTAGCACAGATGGTGATTTTTATCACCCACATTGAGATGCCAGTGATGGTGCATATGGTTGTGTGCTGCACTGTTAGTGCATGCCTATGCCAGCTGGAGAGGCTGCTGTCCCTCATTTTACACAGTAGTAGTAGGAGGAGAAGGAGACATCATGTACTTCAGCCAGTGGTGGAATGAGGTGACAGTGATGACAGTCCAGTTGGTGAGGACTTGATTCTCACTGTCACCCAGCTTGATGACCATGGGTTTTGGATGTCCCCACCCTCACCCCAATCATGGCATCCTCCAAGCTTTTATGTCCATCATTGTCCCTGTCTCTTGTCTTGTTTGTCTTTTCTGTCTGCAATTGCTTCTTCACCTGCCCAGCTTACCTGACCTAGATATACATATGTCCCCTCTTCAACATTTCTCTCTCTTTCCAAAATATAAAAGGGCACCTGCTCACAAAAAAAATGTCCCATACCTAGCTCTCCATTTCACACACGTGGTCTTCTTGACACTATTGATTTGGTCCAAATGGCTATACAACATGACTGTGTTGCGGTCACCCTCTATTTGGAGGTGTTAGTCCAAAGTCAATTAAAATTTTGCACATATGTTCACTTTGCAGTGTTAAAGAAATGGGTGGATAGCTATGGTTCTTTCTTACATTCTTCTGCACATTCCTGCCCTGCTTTCCCTGTGTTCTTGCCCCAGCTTGCTCCCAGTTTCACCATTGTCCTATCTTCTCCATTTTTTCTTTAATGCATTATTGCACAATACTGCACATCACACACATATGTGCAGCAACAGTAATGTGAAAATAGTTTAAAGTATTACAGACAGCTGTATTTGAACCCAGTCCCATCTGGCTCTAGAAAGGAATGTATCAGTACATTAACTCATACTGCTACAGAGTCAGTTAAGTAGCAGGTGTATTCCAGTAACTCGGTACAAAGTGTCAGACTTTGTTCTTCCCCTTGCTTGCTCCGCATTTCACCATTTTTCTGTCTATCCCATTTTAACACCTTTAATCTAGTCAAAAAATAGAATCAAACACACATAAGTAGCAGAAAAAGCAATGGATCTCTTCACATTTTGGGCTCCATGTTTGTGAGGAGGTGTGCATTGTGCACAAATACACAGTGAGGGTGAGAGATGGCAAAATGCTGTGTTTACCTCCATACAATGCCACTTAGCCCCGCTGCACTATGCCAACACACAGCAACACATCTCATATAAACAATTCATGTCATTGCATTGTCATTTGGTCATCTTCTCCTCAACTGACACTGCTGATATCATCAGCTATAAAGTGTTATCTGTCACATTCCAAGATGGACTTGAGCTGTGGCACTTGCATAAAGTACTGGGTTCTGTAGTCAGTGTAATTAGATAGGTAGGGTTCTCTTCTCACTGCAGTCAAGGGTGTGTGTGTGTGTGTGTGTGTGTGTGTGTGTGTGTGTGTGTGTGTGTGTGTGTGTGTGAGAGAGAGATGTTGCTTCACATTACAGAGGGCATTTTACACCAGCATGTGGGACACTGTTATATTCTCCTCAACAGACACTGCTGATGTCACCAGCTATATCACATTTTTGGATATGATTTACTTCCTCCAGGTCAGAGACTGGCTTGGAGGCCAAGCAGAAAAGTCACCTCATCCTATACAGTAAAGATTACAGTGACATGGCTTTTAATCTAGCCATATACATGATGGCATGATTTGTAGGCCCTGTGTTATCTTGCTGAGAAAGCCCTGTGGTCTTTCTAGCTGCTACATGTGTCTGGTGAGGTACATGTAAAAACAGCATTATACCCTATTAGCTTTGTAAAGAGGTTTGACTACAGTGTTGTCATACAATCCTAAAATCTCAATATGATGGAGTGACTTATGATGTGCACAATGTAGGCTTTCAATAGCAGTGTGGACACTTGATGGGTAATGTTCAGATTGCTCTCTACATGTGTTCTGAGTGCTTGCATCACTGGGTTTCTGTATAGCAGGACTGTTGTCAATGCTGTGATTAACATGGAACTCCACTTTTTAAATGGACATTACAAACACATTTCTGCATTTATTTGTACAATGTGTGCCTTTGTCACCATTCAATTGTGTGTGTTAGTTCCTCCTGTGCTATGTTATCACCATTGGTGGACTCAATGGTTGCACACAATATGCAAGAATCAGCAGACTTGGTAAGCCAAAGGCCATATACTTTAGCCTGAACTGTTGAGAAATACAGTTCAAACAGTGAAGGGCCAAGCACAGATCCCTGGGTTTTGCCAATGGTGACAGCTCTACTGGTACAGGTTGATTCACCAACTTCCACATGATATATTCTGTCAGTAAGCCAGTTAGTAACTCATCAACTGACTTAATGTTTAATCCCCAGTTTGGGGGGGGGGGGTTCTCACTGATACCTGCATGTGTAATTGTGTCAAAACCCTAGGCTAGATCATAATAGGCAATATGCACTGTCTTACCTTCATCCTGGCCTATCACATGGAATCAATGGGCTGTGACAACATCACAGATCACCTGTGGCATGAATCAGCACATACACCTTCCTCATATGGTTGACTACAGAGATCAACACACCCTTCACATGGCCAATGTTCTCATACAAGGGTTTACATCAACATGACTCCATCTGAGTTGGGGGGACAGCACCTGATGCATGCATGTATAAAGACATCTGACTCTCCCTGACTGGGAGGTAGACCAAGATGCCATCATGGACCTCTTGTACATGTACACTACTAATATTCCAGGTGTGTGCAACAGACCTGTGTGAGTTGTTAATGCTACATCAGGTCCATTACGTCTGATAGATGTCCTCAAAGAGGTCATCAAGGGTATGCCTGATGACAGCAGTATCATCTTGTGGAACTTGAACAGGTCAAGCATTTGACACAAATCCACACTGAGGTATTCACTCAACACTGTCATATATGGCCATAAACAGCTATATCGCCAAATGGGTAGACCAGTGTATGATATATGTGGCATCTCGCTATGTTGAAATGTGTGATGTGACATTTATCTCAGGTCCAGTGATCAGGTTGGTACATCGGGGTGTCTGCTAGGCCCTTTTCTGACCAGTTTATAAGGGATGGATATCACAGATGACATACACATGCTGTATCCAAACAGCTGCCTGAAGGACCACAGCTAGTAGGCAATCATTGACTCCAACTGTGATAGTAGTATAATACAGAAAGTATCAACACATACAAAAAACTGCTGCTGTAGCCATGACAAGACCTGCATTGACAAGAAAGATGGAGAGGTTTGTTAAATCAGAAAACAGACACACCATCCAAGTATAATGTGGACATCACACTCTATAATCAGACCAATAGGTATGTGACCTGTGTCCTCGGGTACATCAACCAGCTTGTGGTTACAGTGCTGAATACTCTGTTGAATGTAACACAATTACTGGGTATGTGAAAGACATGCACATCAGACGCCATAATAACTTCATGGTTTCCAGCCTTCATCATACCAATAACTGTGTACAATGCACCCTTCTTTATGTACCTCCCTACACATCTTCCAGTGATGTGTAACTGAAGTGCACCACCTTTGTCACAGTGCACTGTCACACAACTTATTGACCATACCTATGTATTCTTTCTGTGGAATATACATGACTGTCTGATGGTGTGGAACACCAGTCAAGTTTTACACCAGATGCACGTGTGCTACCTGTTCTTTTATGCACAAATTACATACACAGGTGTTTGACAACATTAATGGCATGTATCTCTTCCATGACAGTATGGATTGTGCCATATATATGCCATGCACAAAAGGCAATTAGCCTGTATTGCCCATACTGATGCATATAGGTATAGCAGTGTCCTTCCTAAGACCTCCAGCAGATGTTACAGTGCCAGGACAGTGTGCATGGTTACCCTCATAGACTGTGGATGTATCATAATAGTTGCTCAAGTGTGTGTGTGTGTGTGTGTGTGTGTGTGTGTGTGTGTGTGTGTGTGTGTGTGTGTGTGTGTGTGTGCAGATTCATCTGTCACTACATCATACATGTTATGCCAGAGGTATGGGATTAGTAGTGGTATTATTCTGATATTGTCCATGATTGTGGTTGGTTATTGTAATGTTTTCCATGATCCTTTACCTGTGGCCACCTTGCTGGAGATCTCTGCTGAGAGTACACTCATATTCAGGCATATCAGTTTGCACAGCTTCACAATATGCACCCTACCCCAACTGTATGTCAGATCCCTGATAAATGTCATCTGCATTGTTCATGTAAGGATGCTTATCTCACACAGACACCCTCCCCATCGTTATGCCCCCTTGTGTGACAGTCACAGACTACACCGTTTTAATGTATAGCCTGTACTGTACCATATAGATATGTGCTTGGCATTGCTGATGCTGCAACCATCTTCCATTGACATTCTCCTCTGCAGCACATGAGGGAGTTTCACCTGAAGTCTTTCTCTGTGTTCATTCCTACAATTCATCTGTGTGTCCCTATTCAATATACACAATTCCCAGAGTGATCATTTTACATGGCATTCCCATGTCCTATTACAGATCATTAACACAGTTTTAGTACAGAATACCAGGAATGGAATATTACAGTACTCTGCACTGTAGGTACACTGTCCTATACCATGGGTGGACCATATACTTCATATTCATACTTCTGAATTGTCCAGATATTCCCAGGATGTCCAGATGTGGCTTTCTGTCATATTACTGGGAAGATCTCTGCACTGATGTGACGCAATATTACATACATTTGAGTGCATCTCTCTCAACTGTCTTGATTTCTGCAGACTGTCCAGATTTTGTCTCATATTTGTGATCTTTTCCTTATTACATTTTTGTTTTCTGGCAAATCATTGGCATGTCATTGCGGACTGAAGTCAGAAATTGATGACTGACATTTGAGATAGAAACTTCATGCTCTTCGGGCAGTTCATGCTAATGTACAACCTATTTATTCTATCAACTTTCTAAGTTTGGAAGTGCAATATTAAATATATGTCCCTCTTTTTGGGCCTTTGTCCCCCATTATGTATGCCTTTGGCCCCATATCTTGCTCAAAGGGGATGATGGGTATGTTTGAGTTTCATTCTACCACATGTCTATCCAACATCTATGATAATTATGTCCCTATTTTTGGTTAAATGTCCCTGCATTATGTTGCCCTTTGTGGAGATATGTTGAACTAACAGATTCACAGATATCTATGAAGCCCTGGTGGTCATTGTAGCATTTTGTGCAAATCCACGGACCATAGATGTTCAGTTTTACAAGTAATTGATATCTACATTCACTTACATGGTTTCCTGTTCTTTAACACTGTTGCCAGCCATGAAACCTAGCTTAGGTGCGCTGAGCCTCATTAATATGCATTGCACTCTGCTGCTCACCATCACGCTAACATGTATACTCCGTGTAGGCTCTGTATGAAGCCTACATGCAGTTTATTGAATTCTGGGGATTGTTTAAAGATAACTGTACTGATTTAAAAATGTTCAATGAAAGTGTATGCGAATATGAATGCCTACATCAGTGTAGAGTGTACATGTTTTATTGTGGTGTGTGTGTGAATTTTGACATGTGTTGAGTGAATAGAGGTGTGTATCAGTGCTATTGGGTAAGAGGATACATTTTCAACTCTCACTCGCCCACAAACTAGTAAACAATCCATTAAATGCCCCATCCCTCCAGAATCTACTCCAACCCTATCGCACCACCAGATCAATAAGATCCAACAACAACCAACCAACCCCCTTGGCTGACCTGGTGTGACTCAGATTGAACTCTACAGTTCCCTACAAAACGGTGTCTACAGGACTGCAATCAGTTTCTCTCAGCATTTAAACAGACTGAACATTACAGTTCCCTACAAAACGGTGCCTACAGGACTGCAATCAGTTTCTGTCAGCATTTAAACAGATTGAACTCTACAGTTCCCTACAAAATGATGTCTACAGGACTGCAATCAGTTTCTCTCAGCATTTAACAGATTGAACTCTACAGTTTCCTACAAATCGGTGTCTACAGGACTGCAATCAGTTTCTGTCAGCATTTAAACAGATTGAACTCTACAGTTCCCTACAAAATGGTGTCTACAGGACTGCAATCAGTTTCTCTCAGCATTTAAACAGAGTAGGTTGCACACAAAAAGCATTTGTTAAGCTTTCACTTACAGTGCTTTGTAATTAAGCAGGTCACCATATTGGTCAGCCATAGGGCTCTTTTTTTCAACTTGAGTGTTTGCCTCCTTCCCCTGTAACTTAAGTAAATTGACTCTTACATTAAGAGTTATAACACTTACCTTATAGCTTTAGGACACCTTAGGAAACCTTGTAAACTGCAACAGCCTGACATTTGAACAAGTAACCCTTGTAAAAATTCCCAAAATTGTATACTGTTGGTCTGTCTTTCCTGCTAAACATAAGTGAAATTACAGTGCTGAGTGCAAGCAACATTAAAATTAAAGTACTGCGTGCAAATAACACAGTGCTGAGTGCAGATTTTAGGCCCTTACATTCAACTTATCTCTGGTGTGGTGTCTTGAGTCAATCAGGGTATTCCTTGTAACCAGTCCCACTGCCTTCTCTTCTCCCCCACCCCCCTCTTTCCTCAAGCAGGTTAAACTACTACAATTCCGTACAGGCATCATTTTCAAATCTAGGTGCTTAGGATTTCCCTCTCTCTTCCCCCCTTGGCTGACCTGGTGTGACTCAGAGTAAGTTTCTTCATTGTATGGAGTTTTTTGTGTAACTGAATGACCTACTGCTAAATTCTGATTCTGCACAGACTGCTTTATTTTTTTTCAGAGGCTCTATAAGTAGCTAGTGACTTTACTGAATTTCTGTGGTAATATTTGTGTTTAAACTGAACCTGTACGTTGAGAAAGTGTATAATCAGAGCTCCTACTTGCTGCATGTGTTTTTAATGTTTAAATTGCACACACACATTGAAGAAGTGCTTTTATGACTTGAATAACTTGGGCTAGCTATACCGGAAGTGCTTTTACTGGCAATTTTCCAGTTGTAAAATTGTGAACAATTTATTTAGTTTTCTGGTATATCTTTAAAATCTGGCAAGTGTTTATTTACTGCATTGCTCTCTTGCTTAGGTTTCTTAGCTATAAATCTTAGTTCATTCTCAAGTATGCTACTTTACCCCCCACCAAACCTTTCTGAATGTATTATTATAAAATAACTGCCTGTTGTTGCCTTCATGCTTACCCTAGAATCTCTGCTTTTCTCTTTTCCTAGTTGAACTCTACAGTTCCCTACAAAACAGTGTCTACAGGACTGCAATCAGTTTCTCTCAGCATTTAAACAGAGTAGGTTGCACACAAAAAGCATTTGTTAAGCTTTCACTTACAGTGCTTTGTAATTAAGCAGGTCACCATATTGGTCAGCCATAGGGCTCTTTTTTCTACTTGAGTGTTTGCCTCCTTCCCCTGTAACTTAAGTAAATTGTCTCTTACATTAAGAGCTATAATACTTACCTTATAGCTTTAGGACACCTTAGGAAACCTTGTAAACTGCAATAGCCCCACTATGTTCGCCCTCGCTATGCTCGGGCTCTCTTTGCTGCCCTCCCTGCCCCCAATTTCCTCCCGCCCCCAGTACCTCTAAACGTATAGTACTATAGCCACTCCCCCACTTTCTAGATCCTATCTGCTTTCATCTGGGATAATTCCACCCACCTCCATTCTTCTACCTACATTTTAATAGCACCTATTAGCTTTCATCTGGCATTCTCCCATCCCCCTTCCAGTACCTTTACCTCACTACTCTATCTTCTGGTGTTGCATCACCAGGTAAAACAGTCCCTTAACTCACTAGCTGAATCACAGATAATGATATATTCCTCTTTACTACCCTTCTTGTTCGCACCATACCTGCTTACCTTGTATGAAAACTAGTTTCTCACGGGATTTCAGGTCCCAAAAGGCCATACTATTACCCCAGATGTAAATCCTTCCACCTTCAACCATACTTACAGTACCAGAGCCTATCCAACATCTTGTTCAGTCTATCAACATCTCAACCCCAAGCACATTAGCTCTAGATCCAAACACTACCACAAACTAATAAACAAATTCCTGAAGTTCATCACCAAGTATAGACTCAACCTAATACTTGCTAGTGATATCAACCCCAACCCTGGCCCACCCACTTCAGATACACATACCCCCTCTACTTGCAATCTAAGCTACAAACCTACAATTAATAGGCCAACTAACTCTCTCCTAGCCTGTCATCTCAATATTAGAAGCATTAATAACAAGGTACATGAATTGCATGCATTTCTGGATGTCCACTCCCCTGAGATTCTCTGTTTATCTGAAACCTGGTTAAAACCTAACACTAAAGACAATGAAGTGTTACCACCTGGGTACAACATACACAGGCTGGATCGTGCTTCGAGGAAGGGGGTGGGGTAGCTGTACTCTATAAATCTGAGTTGAATGTCACCATAGATGTAATACAACCACCTCAGATTAATAACTCAGAGATTCTTGCCACCAAATTGCAACTTAATAAAAATAAATGCATTAATATCATCTGTATGTATATTCCCCCAGGTAACAATATATCTACACTTGAAGATATCCTGCACTGGCTATCATGTCACTATCCCCAAGAAACCCTACTACTTGGAGACTTTAACATAGACTGGGGCACCTGTTCCTCAGAATCCCCAACCACCCATATTAACCTGCATGCATTTACACAAATTATATCCACCCCTACCAGGATAGGTAAACCCAACCAAAAAGAAAGCATACCTGACTGGGTACTCATAAATAGTCACCCCCAACTGTACACCTCTGGTACCCTCCTTGATGGCCTAAGCAATCACCTTCTCACATATGTAATTAAGCACAAAACCATTAATTCCCAACAACCCTTACTCAGAAAGGTTAAAAACAATAAAAACTTTGACCCTGCCAAATTCCAACAAGAACTAAACTCATGTAATTGGTCTATTCTAAAACACCTCCCCTTAGAGGAAGCAGTAGCATACTTTAACAACAAATTCCTTGAGATCCTTGATTTGCATGCACCTGTTCATTCAAAGAGAACCAAGGCAAAAACTGCACCATGGCTTTCTATAGAATCTAAACTCAAAATTACCCTTAGAAACAAAGCATGGGCTTTATGGCGTTCTTCTAAAGACACTCAAGATCACATTAAATACAATTTTACAAGGCAAAAAACAATACTACTGTAATTTACAGACAGTAAATCAAAATAACCCTCAGAAGTTTTGGGCAGGTTTAAATAATCTACTACATCCTGGACAAACTTCAACCCCAATCCCTGCTGATACTATTGATAAAACCCCTGAAGAAGTTTCTGACAGTTTTAACCAATTCTTTACTGAGACAATTCAAGCCCTAGATAGCCAACTACCTCCTAGCTCCCCTGGTCCTGAAAGTAGCACTCCTAGAAACCTACATGCATTCAGCTTCCAGCCAGTCGCCACTTCACTTATCCATACCTTGATCAAAAAATTAAAACCCACTACACTTTCTGCTGATCAACTCCCTGCCGAGTACCTACAAAAATCAGCTGATGCTATTGCTTACCCCGTCTCAATTCTAATCAATTGAACCATAGTAGAAGCTAAAATTCCCACCATCTGGAAAATATCTTATGTAATCCCACTTCACAAAGGAGGCAGCTCTACTGAATTCTCCAATTATAGGCCAATAGCTATACTCTCTCCACTTGCAAAGATTATGGAAAAATGTATTCATAGACAACTCATGCACCACCTAATCCAGAATCACCTTATGGCAGACACTCAGCATGGCTTCTGTCCTCATCACAGCACTACTTCAGCCCTCCTAGCCTTTATCAATGCCATAAACCATAATCACAACAATAATTATATATCCTCAGCCCTCTTCTTGGATCTTTCCAAGGCATTCGATATGGTTGATCACCAACTTTTAATCCACACCCTGCAAACATTCTGTCTAGATACTAGAGCCCTTCAATGGTTTCAATCCTACCTGAATGGTCGACAGTAGGCTGTCCTCTGGCAACACAAACTCTCTAACCTTCTACCTAACACCCTTGGAGTACCACAAGGCTCTATACTAGGGCCCTTGCTGTTCTCCATCTTCATTAACGACCTTTATACTGTCATCCCAAAAGTCAGCTGTATCCAATATGCTGATGACTCTACTCTGATTTGCTCAGCCACATCTCCAGTAGAGTTATGGTCAGCTACCCAGACCACCTTTAATACAATAGAAAACTGGCTTTCTGAACATCGTCTGATCCTAAATCCCAAAAAACTAAAATGCTGTTATTTTCACCAACACGTAGGTCTACCGCTTTCACCTTTACCATAAATTCAAATGATGGCACAATAATCTCCCCTGACCCCTCTACAAAACTATTAGGTGTCATCATAGACAATAATCTAAAATTCGACCTACATGTTAACCAAACTATCAAAACCATCAATAAAAAACTAGGGTCACTGTACAGAATAAAAGCCTTCCTAACCCCTCCAGCTAAAATTGCCATAGCTCGCACTCACCTTCTTTCAACCCTTCTGCATGCATCCCCTCTACTCTCAAATTTAAACAAGACTGTCCTTAACAAACTCTCAATTTGCTACAACCACATTGCCAGGTTTGCCTGCCTTTTAGGACACATCATTGCATCAATCTAAATCAGCTTGGGTGGCTTGAACTACTCAGCCTAATCCAGTATCACCAAATGATTATGGCCTATAAAATCCTCTATAATCCGGACAATACTCCTGCACTTAAAAATATTATCACCTCCTTATAACAATCCTAGACCGCTTCGATCCTCTAACAAACTACTAATTCAGACTAGCAAAATTAATAACACAGTTGGTGACTCTCTCTTTGCAAACTCTGTAAGTAGATCCTGGTACTCTCTTCCAGCTGATATTACCTTACTTTCCACCTTAGGTCAATTTAAAACTAGACTCAAACAACATTTGTCACTTAACTGGCTAGGTCAATGTATCAAGCCTGGCTAACTCTCTCTAGAATGTGTAAAAATCTGTTAACCAGTTTACTGTGTAATTTAATTTAATCCTGACTTGCGCTCAGGATTAACTCTAACCTGTGGAACTTGTTTAACTTGCTTACTTATGTAAGCTCTGTAAATAGTCTGTTTGTAATATGTAATGCTGGTATTATGTAATGCTGTATCTGCTTACCCTTGGAGCTTTTCTCTCCGGGCCTCCACTGAAAATGGACATGCATCCAGTCAGACTATCCCGGTCAACAAATGTAAAATAAAATAAATAAATAAAATAAAATCACTTGCAGATCACTAAAGCCAATAACTCTGCTGGTGAAGCACTATTCTCTTGCACCATAGTCAAATTATGGAACTCCCTTCCACTCACAATTACCTCCGTACCATCATGCACCCACTTCAAAACTTTACTAAAAGCGCACCTAAAAACATGCTGGCTATGCCCTTGCAACTCCCACTCTAATATCACCCATCCCATCCAACCACTACCTTTCTTTCCACTCCACTAACTACCTTGATTATAGCAAGCTCAGATGCTCATAAGCCTAGTACTTATTATACAGGAGAAACTTCTCATTGTAACATTTGTTAATGTCTGTTATGTACTTTACAGATAAATATTCTAGTTGTCTACTGATGTACTATGTTCTTCATCTGTAAATATGTTGTAAGTAATTGCTATGTTAAATTGTTAATCGCTATGTAATCCAATGTAACTACTGTCTGTTTATTTTAATTGTGGAGCTTTTCTCCCCGGGCCTCTGCTGAAAATGGACCTACATCCAGTCGGACACTCCCGGTCAACAAATGTAAATAAATAAATAAATATTTGTGTAGTGGGTGTTAGTGTATGTAAATGTGTGCTGCTGTGCATGAGCTGTCTCTGAGTGTTTTATATAGTGGTAGTTTTACAGAAAGAGTTTTGTATGGTGGGGCTAGAGGCAGTGTTAGGATTAGCACTAGCACTAAGGTAGTACAGGCGGCACTGAATATATATATATATATAAACACATAAAAAACAAGCAAAGTGCAGTCCCACGGCTGTTAAAAGATGAAACTCCAAATTCAAATGTAGTCAGAAAATTTAATAAAAGAGATAAGCGCTTTCACAATTTAAACAATTGCTTCTTCAGATCACAGAAAAACTACATGATGAACTTTACGTACATTAGAAGAGTTAGGCAAGCTCTCTTAGCCCAAGATGTGATGCAGTGGCATGCATAAACAGGAAATGTGCAAACTCCTTAGCTCAGAGACGTAACAACATATTGCCAAACTGGGTCAATAGAAGAGAAAATTCCAACAATTTTCTACTGCAGAAAGCTTCAAGTTTGATTGCAGTGTAAGACCCACTTGCTACTTCTAAGGCTGACACAAGCAAAAAGGTGGCCATGAAAGCAAGGGACTGGATATATCAACAATATCAAAGTAGCCTTGTTTCATCTATCTCTTAGAGACTTTGCATGTGGAATTGTATCAGGCAGGACTCCCTGATGTTAGTGGTCTCCTGTCTAAACAAAGACTTCTTGCTTCTCTTGTGAGCTGACAGAATAGGATACTCTGGAAAAAAGTAATTGGGGGGTACTCTATGTGTATTCAACAAGACAGAACTATACCATACCTTATGGGGCTCCTCAATGACTACATAAGTGCATTCTTCACAGCAGGCCTCCATATGAATCAGGTAAAACAAGATGGCCTAGTGAAAAATCACCTGGGAAAAAAGGACAGCCTCATTCATATTAATGTGCATAAATAATGTGGCCGCTACTCTAGCCTCTGCTTCAGCATGTTTGTAAGTTCAGTGAGCAATAAAAAAACAGGGCAATGGTAAAGAAAGTACAGTTGTGTACACTTACCATAAATGTAGATGTTCGAGTGTATTCACTGTTGCAGTCATCACATTTGGGTTATCCCTGCCAGGGTAGCCCTCGGCCGGCCCGAATACCAGAGGCTTAGTATTTCTGCGTCAGTTGCTGTCACTTCAGGACTGACGTCAGGTCGTCAGTAGTATAAAGTAAGACAGCCGACAGCATTACATCAGTTTTTCTTGCCCTGTCAGGAGCCCCCAAGTGGGAGCCAGGTTCTGGTGGAAGAACCCCACCAGTAGAAAGTAAATACCAAAATGTTCCTTGTAAGGAGAGAGAAGAAAGAAGGGGGATAGATGGAGGGAAACCAGGACTGCAACAGTGAATACACTCAAACATCTACGTTTATGGTAAGTGTATGCAACTGTACTATGTTCTTCATGTTTTACTGTTGCACTCATCACATTTGGGTTGATTCCCAAAGCTGAGGAAAAGGGTGGAGGCAGTCAAGGAGACTAGGGGGCTGGCTAAGATGCCCTGCAAGACTGCAGTGGCAAACCCTGCCCTGGATTTGGAGAAAATAGGCAGGTGGTAATGTTTGGTGAAAGTGTGAACATATGTCCAGGTGGCAGCCTCCAGGATGTCCCTGGTGGGGACTCCTCTGAGGAAAGCTGCAGAGGTGGAGGCTGCTCTGGTGGAGTGAGTCCTGACCCCCTTAGAGGGAGGCTTTCCATGTTGCTTGTAACAGAAATGGATGCAGTGTGCTATCCGTTTGGAAATTGTTTGTTTGGAGATGGCTTTGCTCTCTGCCCCAGTAGCAACGCTAACCAGCAATTGATCAGACTTTCTGAAGGATTTAGTTCTGTCTAGATAGAATCTGAGCTGTCTGTGCACATCTATAGAGTGCAGGATCCTTTCCCCCTTGTTCTGTGGGTTAGGGAAAAAGGTGGGCAAATTAATGGACTGGTTGAGAACCACACTGGACACCACTTTGGGCATGGAGGATGGGTTAGCCCAGAAGGAAAACCTGTCAGCATGGAAGATGATGAAGGGCTCCACAGCCATAAGTGCTTGTAGCTCGGGGACCCTTCTGGCTGAAGTGATGGCCAGAAGGAAAGCTGTCTTCCAGGAGAGAAATTTTAACTCTGCTGAAGATGCTGCTTCGAAGGGGGGCAGGGTGAGCTTTTCCAACACAAAGTTAAGGTCCCAAGCTGGGGCTGGTGCTCCTCTGGGTGAACTCAAGTTGCTACCCTCTCTTAGGAATTGTTTGATCAGAGGATGTGAGAAAAGGGGCTGCTCAGTGGGGAAATGAGCAGAGATAGCAGAGGCATGAATTTTAATAGAGGAGAAAGGGAGACCACTGTGTAGCAGGTCAGCTAGGTAATCCAGGATGAGAGGGAGGGAGGGCTGTGCCATATCGACTCCCTTAGCTTGAATCCAGGTGCAGAACCTTTTCCATTTGTCAGCATAAGACTTTCTAGTACTAGGGCTTCTGGCTTCACATATAACATCTAGAACCTGTTTATTGAGGTTAGCAGATTGATCAGTAGTTAGGGAATAAGCCAAGTTGCCAAATTGAGAGTCTGCAATTGAGGATGCATGAATTCTCCTTCCCTCTGGGTCAGGAGGGTTGGTGTCTGAGTGAGATGCCATGGTGGCAGTGGGGACAGGCTGCACAGCAGCTTACTGTTGTGAGGTATCTATTTTTTCTATATATATAAACACGTTTGTGTGTGTGCACACACATTTATATATAAATTATATTATTATACTTAATTGAGAATACACCGTCAGTTGGCAAATCATTGACCCATTTTGTTGGACATACACACTGGTGAAGATAAATGCAAATGAGTTAAGCAGCTGTTTTTGCAGGAACACAAACCTTCTTATATCCCACATACCCACATTACTAGGAATAAACTTACTGTTAACCCCACTGCTTACTAATCATCATTATCATCAAACCCCTTTTTTCAGTTTTGCTACATAGTGTTGGAGTGTCCAGACAACTGTTGTCACATCTCTTGATTCAGTGTCACTCTCCTGCCTTCTCTGACCATCTTGCTTGACTATGATATGTCTTCTCTCACGCAGTCCATCCATCCCATGGGCTGAACATCCTGATTTCTCCTTGCCTTCCTTCTTTCTGTCCTTCTCAGATCTTCACTAAATTGTCTTCTACCTTCCTGCACATGTGACCAAACCACTGTAACCTGTTCTTCTTGACCTTCTCTGCAGTTGGGGCTACTTTGGCTTCTGCTCTCATGTCCTCATTTCTTCATCTGTCACACAGTGTGCACCCTTCTAGCCATCTCAGACAGTTCATCTCCACAATTTCTACCTCACTCAACTACTCTGCCTTACTGTCCCAGTTTCTTTAACATACAGTAGCAGTGGTCAAACCACTGTTTTGTATACATTACTTTTCATATTCTTTGGCATTCTTCTCTCATACACTACCCTGACACTCTGTGCTAGCTGGCTGCAGCACCTTTGATTCTAGGTTTGACCTCCTCATTCAGACTTCCCTTCTCCTGCACCACCCTTTCCAGATACTTGAAGCTGCTAACCTGTTCCATTATTTTCCCTTGTATCTCAGTTTTCAGCTTCTTCTGATTTTCCCCATTTGCTGACATGATATCTGCCTTGTCCATACTCAGTTTCATCCCATGTGTCTTTAGTTGTACATTACATTCCTCTATCATTTGCTGAAGTTCCTGTTCAGGGTCTGCTTGTAATGTTACATTTTCTGCATACAGCAGCTTTGTTGATCTTCGTATGTCCTCCAACCATTTTTCTTATGTAGCCCATCACCAGTATGAATAGCAATGGCCTCAGAGATGAATCCTGATGCACACCCACTCCCACTGGGAACCCCTCTGTGAGTCTGTATATGTTTGTACTTGTGTCATTGGGTCCTTGTAATTATCCAGCACTAATTCTACCAGTACGTTTGGGACTTCAAACCATTGCAGGACTGCCCACATCATATTTTTTGAGACCTTATCTTACACTTTCTCCATGTCTGGGAATAACTAGTTGGTCTCTTTCCTCATTTATCAGTAACCCTCTTCAACACTTTCATGCTGGTGGGAAAATGCAGACGTCCAGGAAGTCATCACAAGGAAGGAGGAGTCCTGGAGAAAGTGCGAGATGGAAAAGACAGATCAGGCTAAGAAGGAATACTGGGTGGCTAACAAAGAGTCCAAGAGGAAAGCATCAGAGGTACTCTACCAGCTTCTGGAAAGTGACACAGCAGATGGCACAAAGATACTATCAGGTTTCTAGGCAAAGACAGAAATATAAAGAAGATAGTCATCAAACACAACAACCTGCTTTCCAACCCACAGGACATTGGAGGCAGATGGAAGGAGTATTTCCAGCAGCTTCTAAATTAAGCAAAGCACACAGAAAGTGTGCTGTCCCAGGAATAGCCTACAATGAAAGTAGAAAAGGAGCCCACCCTAGAAGAACTAAGAAGAGCAGAAAGGAAAATGACAGAGAAAGCAGCATGATCAGATGAGGTCATGGCAGATACGATCAAGATGTTAGGCGTGTTAGGGAGAAATGGCTCTGGGGTAATCATTGCAATTGTGGAGAAAGACATATCGCAGATGACTGAAAAATACGCATTCTAGTGTCATGAGGACAAGAACAAAGGAGACATTCACAACCGTGGGCAGTACAGAGATATCAAACTCCTCTCAGACTGTATCAAAGTTCTGGAGTGGGTGACTGATAAACGAATATGACAAGCAGTTGAAAGTAAGATGGGAGATGAGCAGTTTGAATTCAGATCAGATTGTAGAGCAAGTGACCAATATCTCTGCAGTGAGAAAGATAGCTGAGAGGAAGCTAGAGATGAGGAAATAATACCAATGGCATTCCTAGACTTGGAGAAAGCATATGATACAGTCCCAAGAAAGGTGATTTGTGTAGTCTTTTGATAGTCTGAAGTGGCAGAAACATTTTTAGAATTAGAGCAAGCTATATACAACGACCCAATGGCACAAAGTATGAACAGTGTTCAGACTCACAGAGGTGCTCCTAGTGAAAGTGTGTATGCTGCAGGATTCAGCTCTTTGTCCGTTGCTGTGCATATTAGAGATGTACTACATTAGAAAACAAGTTGGAGTGGACAGATCTACAAAGCTGCTATGTGCAGATGGTATGGTATTACAGGCAGACTCTGAGCAAGAGCTTCAGCAAATGACTGGTAAGTGGAGTGTAACACTGAAGGCACATGGGATAAAACTGCATATAGATAAGGCAGTTATAATGATGGCAAATGTGGGAAATTAGAAGAAGCTGAAAATTGAGATAGAATGGAAAATAACAGAGCAGGTTAAGAGCTTGAAGTATCTGGGAGGAATGGTTGAGGAGAGGGCAGTCTGAATGAGAAGATCAAATCTAGAATCAGTGGAGCATCAACCAAGTGGCACATAGTGTCAGAGGTAGTGTAGGATAGAATAATGGCAACAAACTGAAAAGTAAGTTGTACAAAACAATGGCGCGACCAGTACTATTGTGTGGTAAAGGCAGAGCAGTTGAGGAAGTTAGAAGTGATGGAAATTAAGTGCCAGAGATGGGTGGTAGGATGCACACTGTGGGACAGATGAACAAATGTGGACATAAAAGCAGAAGCCCAAGTACCTGCAATTACAGGGAATGTCAATGAGAACAGATTACTGTGGTTTGGGCACATACAGGAAAGCAGATGGCAATCTGGTGAAGAAACTTTGAGACAGACAAGAAAAAGACAACAGGTACAGCAATTTAAACAGCAGCAAACAGAGTTAACTGGTCATCATGCTAAAGTTTATTATATTCCCCCTGGAATTAGTAGATGTCCAGATCACTAATAAACTGCCGTTTCTTATACAGCAAGATTCAGTATGCCAATTGCAAAACCTTCCTAGAAACAGTACAACTTTATGCAGTCAACAATACACAAAATAAAGTGCAACAAGTAAAAGCAAAAAAAAAAAAATTGCCGCTTTACTCATCTTGAAAACATTGGCAGAAGGTCAAGTCTTGGGCACTAAATGTGTAAGCAGCAGGAGTGCTATTGCTCAGCTCAGTGCAGACCCAACAAATAAATAAATAATATCTGCTGTGAGATCATTATTCCAAGACTGAATATTAATTCAGCTGTTTTACCTATCATAATGGATTGTGTAGACACAGCTGATTGGTGGACTAGCTCTACTATTGCAGATATACTATGTGCTGAAATAGACTCCTTACTGAAATGTTGGCACTTGTAATGCCAAGTGCCAACCCATAAAAAAGCCAAAAAATTCAGGAGAAGAGCAAATTTAAAACATCATTATTCTCTTTTAAACTTTTTTGTTTTGTTTTGCAAGAAGGCAAATGCCCCCTGCACACCACATCCCCTGAACTTCTATATTCCAACAATGAAAGAAATATATTTAAGTCCGTTTTTTCAGCCATTCAGTCTCCATATCACTGGACGCACTGAAGCAGGTGCTGACATTTCAGATGGTTAATGCTGAAACATTCCACATGGACTTTGTCATTACTGCAGGCAACTAAAGGAATGCCTGCTTCAGCATAACTCCAATATTATTTTACATCACTTTTTCTGGCTCAATATTTCTAACTTCTTTTACCTGATATTCTTACCATATTTTTTGCTCTTATGCATCATTTTTTCCTGTGAGGAAAACTTGTTCCTTCATACTTCATAAATGTGACTTTTTTAAGAATGCCATATACACCTTATACGAACTATGCATATTTTAATCTAGTCACACAAAACCGCAATGGAATGGAATCGCTTAAGACAATGTTTGAAACTGACAGTTCTTGGTTCATTGAGGGATGGTGACTTATTTATGTGGAGTAATATAGGATATCTTAATGAAAAACTCCAGAAGACTGAAAGATCAGCTGTAAAAGATTGAAATACAGAACAACAAATACATTTGTTACTGGCTTTTTAGAAGTAACAAAAAGCTGATAGCTTTTTGTGCAAAATTGCGGTACGATTCTCCATTGCAACACTGTCTCAGAGTCTGCCTATTTAAGTAGCAGGGGTGTGGGGGTGCAGGGGGTTCTTACCCCCCGCTGCATTGCACTTGCTTATAGGTAATTTGCTATTCTGTGTTTCAACCATTTGTGGTCAGTCTTTGAATCTTTGGTGTCTTTCTCCATTTGTGATTGTGAATGTATCCAAGCAGTAATTACAACCACTTTTTTCAGAGTATACTGTATAACGTAATTGATATACACTGTCTCTTTTTACATATAGTTCATTATACATTTCACATTACAAAATAATTTATCAAAATAAAGAAAATATTTAGAATTAACCTCTTACTTTAGATTTATTGTTTTGTTGTGCATGTAATATGAAGTTCTTTATTTAGTTAAAGCTCTGACAGCATTCTTAGAAAATAGCAATACAACTGAAACAGTGCACTGCCAACTCTGAGTTATTTTCAGCTACTTGGCATTAACTAAGCAAGTAACATCTTACTTGAATAACTGTGATGGTGTGATATTAAGTGGGCATGAGCTGTGTGACGACATGGGAAGCAACTTCAGAAAAATATGATCAATTAATAGATGGTCTTCACTTGGACCTGATAGCACATCTAGGATCAATTTGTAAGTTATGGGCCTGTGAGATTGTTTATCACTTCACAGCATCTATCAAGATTCTGTACACACTAGTGTCTCCCTGTAGACTGAAGAAGGCTGAAATTACTCTAGTCCATAAAAAAGGCCATAAGTAGTCTGTGGTGAATTATTGACCCTTTAGCCTTGAATCTATCTCTGACAAGATATTAGACTACATTGCTAAAGACCCTTTTGGCAGCCTTAGAAAACAGATGCCAGATAATAAAGTCAAAAATGTAGAGCTAATACAAATTACTTATTTTATTTTTGTAGGTGTTCAAAGATGCCCTGTAATATATTCTGCCTGGGATTTAAAGAATGCATTAACTTTTGTTCTTTAGTGGGCCATTATATAAACAGTAATACATTAAACATCACACCTTTTCTTTTTAAACAAACAAGTGAGTGACTTGGGATTAACATGCAGTTTGTTTTAATGATCAGAGTATGAAGTTATCTGATTTTAATTTCATCTAAAGTTTACTATACTTAAAAAAAGGTTTGAATTGTTGTAAACCTCATATTTCCCATACTTCAGAAAATTAGTTTTCTCATTTGCTGTTATATTTTGAGACTATTTGCTCTTTGTAGTTATTTTTTTCTCTTGCATGATAAGAACAGTTACCAGTCTTACTGGCAATATCATGGAGTCAGGTTTACTGACTCTTTTTACTCAACAGTTATTGCTCCACTGTGTAAAACTACAATAGTTAGCTAATTGTGACATACTGGAAGGAAAATAAATAATCATATGGTATGCGGTTGCTCATACTATTTTTGCCTTGTTTCAGATGGTTTGGAATATGACACTACAGTAAATTCACAATCTAAAGCAAAAATGTTTATTATGACATATTTCTAGCCAGCTTTAGAAAGGATGTGATAAGAAAAAGAAAAGTGTCAATGAATTTGTAAACAGTGAATTTCATTTGAATGTTTCTAACTAAAAATAATATAACTCAAAAAACAGTGTTCCTTTAATAATCTGAACAAAAGGACATGTAAGTTTATTGACAGTTCAGATGTGTGTATTTTACATTGTATTAACTTCATAGGACAGCAAATGTCATGTAATGCTTATAAATGTGTAGAATCATTTATGGTAAAAAACATACAAACAAACAAAAATTTATTCAAAACAAACTGGGGCTAACATTGATTATTAAGGTAAACATCTAAGGGGCATCCATGGCTCTTGCTTTGTTTTGACCCCTGTCTCCAAAAACTATGTAATTTAACTACAGCATTTGTAACTGTGCACATACCTCACAATTGTCCCAAATCTGGTGGCGAATTCCACTTTGGGGCTCAAAATAAGAGGGTGCCATGAATTTTTAACTGGCTCCTTTAAATTCAGCTTCATTTTTCATTTTTATTTGAACTTCATGCTTGCTTCCTTGCCGACATCATCACACAGTGCCAGTGAGCTCTGTGACATCATCAACATGAAAGGATGAATGCGATGATGTCAAGCTGTAATTGTGCTGCATGAAAGCTCAGCAGGAAGTACTAGATATAAACAAACCCCACAAGGTTTTGCAACTTGCGTAACACAGCTATGCAGAATGCAGGGGCAAGAGGTAGTGGGAGGACTGAAATGTTAAATTCTAAGCTTTACTACTGAAACTGAGCAGGTCAAAGAGATAAATTAGTTACTGAAGAAAGACTAAGTTGATGCTGGTGGCTGCAGCTAGGAATCAACACACAATCTAATAATCATCACCAGAAGTCCAGAAGAGTAAGCAGGGTTGGAACTTAGAAAGAGAAGGCCTAGAAAGTCAAGGAATGGAATGACAATGGGATTGGGAAGCAATAAATAGCAGAAACAGGCACTGGGAAGTCCACCCTCCCAGCACCATCAGTAAGAATGACAAGCTCAATGTCTAAACTAAATCCACTTCATAAGTATAAAAAAAAGCCAGGAATTGAGAAGATAAGGGTAGTGAGAAAACCATTCTGAAGCATGGAGCCAGAAGGAGAGTGGGCTGGGAGAAGCCGCTGAGGACATGAGCTAGTTGGGTTTAGTGCGGTACATATTATTTTAGAGTCTCTGCTCCCTGCCTGCCTGAGTCCATTGACTCATGTATGTGAGAGAAGGTTAATTCGAGCACAAAAAGGGAAATTGGCTAGGTTTAAAATGGCCCACAAGAGAAGCTAGCCTAATACTGACCTATGAACCTCATTATTAATTCATCTACATGTTTCCTAAATCATAGTTACTATTGTGACATGCAGATTATGTTACAGTAGTAATCTGCTGCTCATGTAGACAGTGGCATCCCTAGCAGTCACTCTCTCAGACACACACAAGTATGCAAGCACACACACCACACAGCGTGCAGCTATCCCTGCCCTATGTACCATCCTATGGCTCCCCCCACTCCTGTAATACTTTATGGCCATTATGGCATGTATATATTAGGTCCTGGTGATTTAGTGTATATCCCCAATTCTCTTTACAATGTTGATGCTGGTATAGCACTTTTGAGAACTATCCCTGGTGATTAGTGTATTCCTGTACCCTCCATTCCCCCTTATGACATCTGTGCCAGTATGGCACTACATCCCTGGTGTCCAGTGATTTCTCTGTCCCCAATCCCTGTAGTAACATTGGTACTGGTATGGCATTTTAAATATTAATCCCTGGTGTCCAGTGGTTACCCCACTTCCCCATCCCTGTTTTTGATGTTGGTGCCATTATGGTACATTTAAAGTATGCAACTAAACACACCAAAACTTTATGTAGCAAAGCTTTCGGGAATACACCCTTCATCAGTACACATTAAGCAGTTAATTTACAAAACTTTAAATAGAGGAATCAATTAATCACATGATGTAGCCAGCCTAGTTATTTAAAAAGATATAACTTGTTACAAAAATAAAACACACTACATAAACATTTCTAAATAACATACATTAACTTGAAATACATTACTACATATCTTAACTTAAAACCATTATCCAAATAAATATACTCTATCAAAATATAGATATTGTTTAAAAATATCAAAGTCTTTCTCTTTGCTTTTTCAGTAAGACTGGTTTAAGGCTAACAGCGTTATTTAAGCCTGGTTTTAGAGTTATGCCACATGTTGAAATGGGAGAGAGGAAGGGTGATATGAATAATATGTAGGAATTAAAAGAATATGAGTGGTAATCAGGTTACAGGCAGATGTGAAACCAGGCATGGTACCTTTACAAATGCAGCCATTCATCTTTTGCACAATTTTCTTGCTGCACCTGTGCCATGCCTGTATAAATTTGAACCTCTGTTGGCAGTGTGGGTAGGCTTCTTGCAACACGATGCTTTAATAGTGTCAGGCTGCAGTCATTTTTGAGGGGTTAAAATTAATTTCATTCTCTGATTATCTGTTGAAACCAAATTAGGGTAGTTGGGGATCAACAAAGTATTCTGGCACTCAGTGGCTGTAAAGTTTGCAGAGAAGCTGATCCTGGACTGCAGTACATCATACAATTCACGCACATGCCCCACCCCAACACACACACACACACACACACACACACACACACACACACACACACACACACACACACACACACATGCAAACACACCTAAGAAGATTGGCAGTGCACTTAGAATATGTTTGGGATACAGGCAGAAGCAAAAACATGTGGGAAAAATCCACACAGATGTGGTGACTGTATGCTGACTGCACAAGCAATGCTAACTGCTGTTCCACTTGAACTGCTGTTAGATTTTGTCATTGGCTTACCAGGTTGTACACTTGTCTTTGATGCTTGAAGAATTAGAAGGCTGTAGTTTGCATTTGCACATTAGGTGTTTGGACTCCTATTCTAGTATTGACATTACAAAGCAGAATTTACGTATTTATTTTATCTGTTAACTGGGTTGGTGACCTGATCCTAGAACCTTTTTATTTATTTTATTTTATATTTGTTTACTGGGAAAGTCCGACTCAGTGAAGACCCATTTTCAGAGGAGCCTGGGGAGAAAAACTGCACATGTAACATAAAAATACATGAAAACCTGTTGTAACAGCTGAATAATTATACAATATAATCAATATCTTTTTTTTTTGACAATGTATATAGTGAGGAAGACAATTTTCTCAGAGATGCAGATTTTTAAAAATAGTAATACAGGTAAATTTACACAAGGTTAAATGAGCTTGCAGTATTGCTAATAGTCAGAATGAGGGAAATTAACATGAGCAAACAATTTTCCAGCCACTTAACCTGGGCTAGTACAGGTACAAAGCCAAGAGTCAGTAAGGAAGATTTTAAGAGAATTTTTAAACTGGTTGGTATTGATAGTGGTTCTAATGGTATGATAAAGCGAATTCCAGGTTTTTGCAACATGGTGGGAGTATAGGGACTCACCAGCAGTGTTGGTGGATTTGGTCACTTGTAGTAGTGATTTATTTGTTGAGCGTAGACTGGGGTTAGTAGAACAGGGTTGCAGAATGTTTAGTAGAGCTGTTTTTTTTTCAGCCTGATATAGTAGTTTGGTTGCCATGGTTAGTTGATTGTAGGATAATAGTTGTGGTAGTCCTAGCAAGGATGTTTTTTTAAGGTGGTGTGTCTGATGTGGACAGTCAGTGGCAAATTTTGCTATTTTGTTATGGCATATTTCGAGTTTCTCTAAGTCTGTCTTTTTAAGATTGACAAGAATTGGGTAGGCATACAGCAGTATTGACAGGAGGTGGGTTTTGGCAATAGCTAACCTAGAAGTATCAGTTAGATATGTTTTGTTTATGTATACGGTACCCATTTTTTATGAACTTTGTTAATTGTTTGTGATATATATAGGTCGAACCTTAGGTTATTGCCAGTTGTGACACCTAGCAATTTTGTTTGTGGTTCAGGAGTGATTTTTCTGTCATTGCCAACAGTAATATAGAAGGTGGTAGGGGCATGAGACAGTCTAGTGGGGTGGAATATCATGAGTTTTATTTTTTTTTGGGTTAAGTATGAGCTGGGAGTTTGATAGCCATAATTCAGTTTCAGAGAAAGACTTCTGGGTTATGTCTTGGAGGTGTTGAAGGGAAGGTGTGGAGCATATAAGTGTTGAGTCATCTGCGTATTGGATAATGGAAGTTAGTGGAGTAGCGGTATTAAGGTCATTTGTAAAAATACTGAAGAGTAAAGGGCCAAGAATTGAACCCTGTGGGACTCCTAGTCTGATGGAGAGAACGGGGGTGAGGTCATGCTGCCTTTTTACTGCTTGTTGTATAGATAACTTTGGAACCATAAGAGAGTGGAGGGGTTAAGGTTCAATTTGGAAAGAACAGTTAGTAATTTGTGGTGAGAAACCATACCAAAGGCCTTGGACATATCTAGGAAGAAAGCAGAAACTATTTTGCCTTCATTTCTGAGTTGGTTGACAGTATTGGTGAAGCTGAGGAGAGCAGTTGTGGTACTGTGATAGGGTCTGAAACCATGTTGGGAGATGGCTAGAACTTTATTGGTGGTAAGGTATTGGAGAAGTTGGGAGTGGCTGCATATTTCGAAGAGTTTTAATAGTGGGGAAAGAATGGTGATGGGTCTGTAATTTGTGAGCTCTGTTGAATTGCCATCTTTGTGTAGGGAGGATATGTGAGCAATTTTCCATATTGATGGGACATATTCTTCTGCAATAGACCTATTTATAAGATAGGATATGGCTTCAGCCACTAATTTTAAGTATTCAGCTAGTAGGTTATCTGCTGCTATTGTGGTAGGTTTGAGTTTGTTTAGTAGCTTGTCTATGGTAGCTGTGGAGATGGGCTGGAAAGAGAAAGAGCTTTTCTTATTGAAAGGTTTGGGAGGTATTGGTGGATCAGAGTTATTGTTTTTAATTAGGGATAAGATACCTTCTGTGAAGTATTTATTAAATTCTTCTGCAATGGTTCTTGAGCAGTTTGGTATATTGGCAGGAGGGGTTGTGGCTTGTCCTGGGTGAAAAATGGTTTTGATTGTGCTCCAAAATTTTGGGGGATTATGTTGGTGTTTGCATTGTAAGTTAGTGTAGTAGTTCTTTTTGTCAAGGTTGATTTGGTGTTTGGCCTTATTTCTAATTTGTTGCTAAGCTACGTTATTATTTGGAGTTTTACAAGGGTGCCATAATTGCCAAGTTTTGTCCCTTTGCCTAAGGAGGTTTCTTGTTTCTTTAGTTAGCCATGGTGTATAATTAGCCTTTGTACAAACTGTTCTAGGAGGGGCCATGCTGTTAAGAATGTTGAGGAAGGTGGTGTTAAAATATTCTACTGTGTCATCTAGCGGCAGATTCTTAAGTGGGGACCAGTTACACTTTTTAGTGTTCTTATTGGGTGTTCCCACATCCTAAAGACATGCTGTAGGTGGATTGGACACTCTAAATTGGCCCTAGGTGTGAGTGCGTGCATGTGTGTGCCTTCTGTGGAAGGTTGGGTGTCGGGCTGGCAACTCGACACTGTAAAACTCCACTGCCAATCATGAGCGGACAGGTGATCCTCTGTGGTGACCCCTAATCGGGAAAAGCCGAAAGAAGAAGAAGAAGAAAATTAGGTGTTGGGGGTTGAAGTTTTTCTTACTATGGTTTTGCCAAAAAGTGGTATGTTTAATAGGGTTGACATGTTGCCTTAATAGATAGGTTGCCATATGGTCACTGAGATTGTCAGGTAGACAGCTAGTATGTTGGTAGAGATATGGTTTGTTCATCAATGTCGAGTCTAGTATTGATTGTCTGTTTGATTTTTTTGTCTATCCTAGTAGGATTTTGGATAAGTTGTGTGAAGCCATAGAGGTTGATATGATTGCTGAGGTTGGGTGAGTTACAGGTTCTCCAGTCTACATTAAAATCACCCATAATGATATTTCTTAAGCTATGGACTTTGATATAGACTGGAGAATGTATTCTGTTGTAGAAACATTGTTGCCAGGTGAGACATAGATGGCTATAATAGTTATGTACTTGTTTTGGTAAACTTGTAGTTTAGTTGGAAAGATGTTGATATTCTTTGGGTTTGTTGTGGAATCTGCATGTCCTCCCCGCAGTTGAGTGGCTTTTAAAAGACATGCATAGAATGGGTGTGCCTTTGTTGAAGGTTGGGTGTCGAGCTGGCACCTTTGCAGCCATAAAAAAATCTACTGCTAATCATTAGTGGACCGAAGTTCCGCTGTGGTGACCCCTAACAGGGAAAAGCTGAAAGAAGAAGAACAACATTTTAAGATTAAGTGGTAGCAGCATGAGGTTGTTCTTGAATAGTATGTCTACTCCTCCACGTCTTTTTTCTTTTCTGTCTACTCTGGGAATGTTGTATCCAGGTGGGATAATTTCATTACCTGTAATATGTGATTTCAGCCAAGTCTCTGTTAAGATAGCAATATCTGAGTAGTAAAGGGAAAGGGTGGCATGCAGTTCTTGGACCTTGTTGACTATACTTCTAAGATTATGATTTAGAAGTAGCAAGTCAGAGCCTTTCTTTGTATGGTAGATAACATATATTTTCTGTTTGGGGGTGAGAAGTGGGGTTACTGCTTGGACCTGGGTTTGGGGGTATGTCACCACTAATTACAAGTTTTGTAACAATAGCTAGAAATGTGTGTAGAAGTTTTGATATATGTTTATATATATATATATATATATATATATATATATATATATATATATATATATATATATATATATATATATATATATATGTGTGTGTGTGTGTGTGTGTGTGTGTGTGTGTGTGTTTCAGCCATGGCAGTTAGAGTAACATCTCTGACAGTAATAATAACATTATAGATCACAGGAAAACATTATTCTTGCATGTTTCTACACAGAATGCACAGAGGCAGTTACAGCCAGGTATAGCTAGACAATGTTATGTACATTGGACTCTTAGGATACAACTGAATTATGATCATTACAGTGTTACCTTATCAGAACAATATATTGTCTGTTATGAAATAACATAAAGTGAATGATACTCAAAAATTAAAATAAAGAAAATTATTTAAGTAAGTGGTGATGATAATACCCCTCACATTATGTGTCACCCATTGGTCTTCATCATGTGGTGATGAAAATACCTCCCATTGTGTGTCACCCTGACATTCACTTTCAAGTGGTGATGATAATACCCACCATTATGTGTCACCCTGACATGTACTTGAGAAATATCTACACAGATGTGCTGACCGTATGCTGACTGCACAAGCAAAACTAACTGCTGTTAGATTTTTATCATTAGCTTACCAGGTTGTACACTTGTGTTTGATGCTTGAAGGCTATTTTTACCTTTTCTACAGTGGAGTGACAGTTATGATTAATTATTTGGTGATGGTGTGATTAATCATTTTGGGGTGCTGCTATCCTGTGATGCCATTCTTCAGGTGATACTTTTAACCAAGGTCCAATCTATCCAAGTTGAGGGTAATTTAGCTGATGTTTAAGATCCCATAGCACTTCGTAAAATGAACAGCAGGTTATATTCTTTGATTACCTGGCTACTTTCTGTATCTGTTTCTGAGTGGTGCTATTCCACATTCCTATTAGGGTGGGAGAAATTACACTATCAGGTGTGCAAATTTTATACTGATTGACATCCATATTTGTGGTCAGAAGTTCCTATTTTTCACAGGCCTTTGTCTGGATTGTTGATGTCTGCTGGTTGAAAGATGTGATAGTACATTACTGGCACTATGGAATGTTACCTTTTGACAACAGTCACAGTTCATTATTGAACATGATGGAAGTTCAAACAGAAATTTTAATCTATTAGCCTGGTCTGGTATATGTTGGCGAGAATACAACAAGATGAACAATTGTACAGTGAGGGAAATGCTACCAAATTATAAAAGTAATACAGTTTATGGCCCAGTACTTGATCATACTACATGGTAGCATTATCAGGAAAAAGAGATGGTGTCGATATAAACATTTTGACATATATATCATTGTAATTAATTTTCACACTTGATTGTGTCTTTTGGCTTTTCCCGGTTAGGGTTCGCCACAGCGGAACTCCGGTCCGCTAATGAACGGCAGTGGAAATATACATATATTTTTCAAGACAAGACTATAGGAAACAAAAATAGTTTTTAATTATCTGTGGCAACCAGTAAAAAATGGATGTGCACATTGTACAGCATCTTGCCAAGAGGTGAAACATAGGTGAGACATATATTATATGGAAAAGTATGAAAATATGGGCTTTACAAGATTTAAGCTTCACCACACATATGCACGAATTTTAGTGACACTTCAAAAGAGCCATGAAAGACTTTCACTGTCAAAATGATATTATTATAGTTTGTATTAAGGAAGATATGCAGAAGAAACAAAGTTCCATTGGTCTGTCTAGTATGACAATGTGTGTGTGTGTTTGTGTTTGTATGTATGGCTTTTAAAGAAGCTCCCCCTTAAGGTGCTTTTGGTGTAAAGGATAAAGAAACTTGGGGTGAGCTGGTGTCCTTTCACCGGAATATATTGCTGCTATGGTATTTGAGCAACAGTCCTCCCAGTGAAAACCCATTTGGCATCTCTTTCCTCCATAGTCAGCACTTCCTTGACAACCACCCCATATACATATATTAGCAAGAACCATATTACCTCTGTCACTGGCTGATTCTCTTCTGCCTTGTAGTATGAATTACAAATATGAATAACTGTTGTATGCTGGATGGAAATCTTACACTTCAAGTCATTTGTCAGCTGCATTGTGGATAAAAGGAAATAATGTAATCTATTATACATAGGTTCATAGGTTTATAGGACAATACTAGGCTATTGGCCCTGAAGCCCTTATAAGCCTAGCCAAGAATTTCACCCATGTCCCCACAAAGTCAGCACCTGTTTTCCCTGTCCAGCAGGGGGGACCCCTGTTAGGGGTATATTTTCTGTTTCCCATCCAATCATCCAGGTTCCTCTTAAAGAGGGCTAGTGCGGTACTCTACTTGACATGGACAGGAAGTCTGTTCAACAGATGGGGGAGTTGTTGGGACAGAAATCTATCCTGCCAACAAGTTCCATTAATGCCACAGACCAGGTTGAGACCTTGCATGTGGGTTGCTTGAGTGGAGTTTGACTTACGAACTGCCTTGTATGCCAGACACAGGTCACCTCTGAGCAGTCTGTACAAGACTGAGTAGAGGGACAGGGCTTTTAGCCTATCTGTATAGGATAGGTGTTCGAGACCCTGGATTTTCCTGGTCAGGAACCTCTGTGATCTTTCCAACTGCTGCATGAGCTTGGCAAGGTACATGCCAAAGGAGTCATTGTACTTGATAATGGGTCTGATAAGAGAGGAGTACAGGGATGTTATGACCTCCTTGTTCCTGGATGAAATACCATTACTTATGAGGTGGGCCATGTAGAAAGCCTTCCATACAATGGAAGCAACATGGTGGTCAAAAGTCAGGTTGCTATCAACCTGGTTGCCCAAGTCCCTCATGACTGATTGCGTGGTTAGTACATTGTTATCCTGAGCAACTTGTTACCAAGATGAAAACAGTGCATTTAAACCAACAATGTAATTCATAAAGAGGTGGAATTAAAATGTTTATCAGGTATACAGTGTAGATATTTGTATTTATTAATACTCTGTGATCATCACTAAACATTATTACCATACTGTGTGCATCATTAAGCATTATTACCACTGTCTATGCATCATTTTTAAAAAACCCTTATTGAATTATCACTTATGACATAGGCAAATTTACATTTATATAAAAGTAATCAAAATGTATTAACAAGTTAAAATTAACAAACATTATTCTTCACATATATTGCTATATATCATATAACCTAAACAACATTACATACATTATTCAATTCTTGCTCATTTTTTTAAACAAGAAACATCTTTATTAAGCTATCACTCACAACATAAGCAATCATACATTTATATAAATGAAAACAAACCACACGGACACAATCCTAATTGCAAGCATTTCACATCACAAATCATACTGACACACTCCCAGTTGCAAACATTATACATCACTTGGAATCTACCCAATCATTTTAGTCAAACATTACATACCTCATTTAAGTCTTACCTTCTTTTAAACCTCATCTTCCCCTGTATGTATTGCTCCCACAATTCCCATTTTTTCTTCTGTAGTTTGCTCCTACCCATTTCTAAAGATTTCAATTCCAGTTGTTTTATCTCTGTTACTATATTCACTACTTCTAATATAGTTGGTTTAGATTTTGATTTCCATTTTCTAGAAACTACTTTTTTGGCAGCCACCATAATTAGACACAGCTAGGCCTTACCATGTCTAGGCAATTCTGATACTGTATCATAGCTGAGAAAAATCATCTCCTCGTCACATCAATCCACCCACCCAGCATATCCAACACTGCACCCAGCAAGGGAATTCTTAAAGTCTACCAACCTACTCCATTCCCAGAAAATACTGTCTGTGCATCATTGAGCATTATCACCACTCTCTGTGCATCATTAAACATTATCACCACTCCCTGAGCATCATTAAGCATTATCACCACTCCCTGAGCATCATTAAGCATTATCACCACTCTCTGTAAATCATTAAGCATTACCACCACTCCCTAAGCATCATTAAGCATTATTATCACCAGTCTCTCAGTATGACACACTATCACCACTCTGTGTGCATCATTAAGAATTATCACCACTCCTTGTTCATCATTAAGCCATTATTACCACTCTCTATGCATCAAGCATTATCACCACTGTTTGTGCATCATTAAGCATTACCACCACTCTATGTACATCATTAAGCATTATTACCTCCCTGTGTGCATCAGTAATTATTATCACCACTCTGTGTGCATCTTTGACCATTATTACTACACTGCCTGCATCAGTGACCATTATCAATACTCTGCATGCATCACTGACCACTCCTCAACTCTCTAACCATATACAACCAGTCCCAGACCAGAGTAAGGTGGGTACTAATCTACCTCTTGCACAACATTTTTTAAGTTTTTTGTTTACCAGCTTATTTCATGCAACTGGAATGCAATGAATTCATTTATCATTCCACTTGAGTTATTGTTTCTTGCCACCCCATTGTGAGCTGCACAGATTACTTTCATTACTGCAGGCATCTGTGCAGATCTGCTTTACCCCCGACCAAAAAAAGTTCTGTCATGCGTTCACTTATCAAAGTACTGGAGGGTAGGAGAGTGAGTGAGATAGGGTGCATTTGTCACAGTTTTGTTTAGGATTGTCAATTATCAAGTGTGTAATTACACTTTTTTAAGATACTGTTTTTCCATTTCATTCCTCAAATTCATTTTAAGGAGCTGATGAAAATAAAGCAAAGCAGAGAAAAAGACAGTTGAAAATAGTGCATAGAGGAACTGATAACATATTTAACAACATTGGTGAGTTTACTCTTGGCATTTACAAGCTTGGAACTTAGTATTTTGAGAACCACATGATGACATTTTGAGCAATGGGGCTAGACTGTTTTTCTTCTTATTAAGGGACTTTGGGAACAGTCAGTATTATACATTTTGCACAGACCTATGCTAGTGTCTTGCTGTTTCTCTGAAATCATCCGATTCATGACAAAGTAACAATAGGCATCCAGAAACTAATGATTTGACTATGGACCTGTTCTTGGATAAATGCTTTTTTCAAATGCCTTAGCCCAAGTGCAATTACATTGGGAATAGGCTAATAGTTGATGGGGTCATATTGTTTTGTCCTTTACTCACAGAAATAGCTTAAGTGCACTTAAGGTTATCTGGCAGTTGGTTTAGATGATTAAGGAGTTGTTTCTTGTGGTCCGGTGGTGCAAGGTTTGATTCTTTCTACTTCCATTGTCTAACTGTGTTACTACTGTGACACTGCTCCCGGCCTGAGTCTGAAAAGGTCCATGGAGATCAGTACTCTACTCTGGAACACAAATATGAATAAATAAATATTTAATCTTGAAAACACACAATTAGATTGTTAGTAAATATGTTAGCTATTAAAAAATGATGGATGAGCTGTATATGTACTGTGCTTCTTGTATTCAGTAAGCTGTTAATATTACATTAAAAATCCATTGGTCTTCCAGATAAACTTGGCTCATATGAGCATAAAATGTGTGATTTTAGTGCTTCATTTAATTTCTTGCCCATTTCTAGTGTAATACAGGCCCACTCTGATTATAATTAGCTTTATAAGGTTACCAGAGATCATACTCTGTTTTTCATTGTATATAGAATTCCTGAAGTAGTCTGTCCAAACTCATATCTTTTAGTCTGTTAGTTATGCAAACAAAGCATTTGTGACAGACAGAATGTGGCATTCCTATGCATAAGGCATAACATTTTTTTTGTAAGCAGTGGAAATATGGAGGATGTGTGCCAGTGTTACAGATCGTAGCCGTTGTTTGCCTACTTTGTGACCTTGAGCAAGTCACTTAACCAGCCAGTGCTTGAGGGATCCTAGGAATTTGAGCTAGGCTTCTCAATGATACCCCTGAACTGCAAGACTAGTAATTACCTATGAACCTTACTTGTTTGATAAGTTAACACATAGGATAATATGGTTACCTGTATGGAAACTTGATTTGCTGAATAAAAGACAATATGAATAATCAGAAAAGTAAGATAGCAATAATGGACTTAAAGTGGGGAGAATATATATATATATATATATATATATATATATATATATATATATATATATATATATATTTGTAACTAATTTTAGGACAATGAGTTGGCACATAAATCATGAAAGGGGACACTGGATAAGGCAGAAGTGGCGGGCTTGAAAAAATGTTTAAAACAAACCATTTATTCTAAATGACATTTAAATCACATTATCTTAATAGGAATATTTGGTGTTTTAGAAGAGAGGAGTTACAATAAAAGACATTTTGCCTTGTGACTTTTTTATATTATAGTTCTTACAGCCTGTACTAAGCCCATCCAGACTTTATTAGTCCCATCTAAACAGGGTCTATGTTCGCACATCAAAGAACAACTTCATCAAACGGCTATTCTAGGAACAGTAATCCCTGAATGTCACTTTCATTGAAAAGTGAAATGACCATAAAAAAAAAATCATTAAAAGGTAATAGTTGTCCAACAACAAGGAAGTAACCCATGAAGGTTGGGGGCTGCATCTACCACATCCCCCACCCCCTAACTATATATACCAACTCCGAGATCACACTACAGTGGGGAAAAGGGCAAATTTTAAAAAGTTTTGTTTAGATTACCTTATACAGTGCAGTACTTCCTTGTTGTAGGTGAACTATTACCTTTCAGTGATTTTTTTTTTTACGATGATTTCACTGTTCAATGAAAGCGATGTTTGGGAATTACTGTTCGTGGTATAACCATTCAAAGAAGTTTTTCTTCAATGTGTGAACAAAGACCCATCTAAATGTTTACTTCCAGGCCCATGAGACCCTTGACCGGGACTTGTTCACTCTCAACAAAAAACAAAAACAAAAAAATAAATAAAAAAATCACATACCGTATACACAAAAAGTACATACTGAAACCCCACAAAAATAGCTACACCAACAAAAATCAATGGCTCTCTATTATAATTCCCTCACCCATAATGCTAAATCTCATAATTGTGAAAAAAAACATAATTTACAGGGGAACAGAGAATGTTGAACCTTACCATTCTCTATTAAAGTTGCTTTTTGAAGAGGCAAGCCCCCTGCAGTCCTAACATAAGGGGCTTTACACCCACCCCTCCTAGTATATCTGTGCTGCTGCTCTTTCCTTCCTGTTTGGGACTGTGTTTTTTTCTCCTGGATTTGGGAAATCTTTAATGAAAGCTGAATCAAAAGTCTTGTGTTTTCTTCTTCATTCTCAATGAGGGACTTAATGAGCTCTTCTGAAATGTAGAGAAGCAGAACAATTTCTACTGGGTTTGGAGAAGAGAAAATACAGACTGGTTTCCCAGATGCTGTAAGCTAATCTCTAATAATCTGCCTGTGTGCCATCCACAGTCACATGATATTTTTAGTGAGGTAATGATTCTTCTTCTTCTTCTTCTTCTTTTGGCTTTTCCCGGTTAGGGGTCACCACAGCGGATCATCTGTCTGCTCATGATTGGCAGTGGAGTTTTACGGTGTCGAGTTGCCAGCCCAGCACCCAACCTTCCACAGAAGGCACACACATGCATGCAGTCACGCATAGTGCCAATGATGCATAGGCAAAATTCTTATGCAGAATGTGGTAGGAACAATCCATTTAGTTTCAGTTAAAATTATTCTGCCGTCTCCTATTTGTTTAAGATCTTTTCTTAATTTTTCCCTTTTGCAATAACTTTACCAGCTTGTAAGTTTTCAGTTGGTCTTTTCATGTTTCTCATTTTTCTCTTAAGTAGTGTACTTTATTTATTCATTTTGAATCCTTCTGGGGGGTGTCTTATCTATCAGTTTATAAAGGGTAGCCTCACAGCATTGATGTAACTGTTGATTTCTGTCTGTCTTGAACAGAGATATACTATAAGTGACTATGATTTAGTATATTGGTTGGCCCACTGTAAGAATGTTCAGCAAGCAATGCCTTAATACTAGATTGGAATAGTTGGTGGCAGAGTGTACTGAGGGCAGAGGAAAGGGATACCGTCAAATGAGTGTTAACACTAGCCCCTCCTGGGAAATATATGTGTTTAAAATAGTTTGGCTAAGTCTAAATTACTGTTGGTAGGATTATATTAAAGGCATTTGGCTCAGATTGAGATGGGTAAAATCATGGAGAGACAGTGGTTCTGTAACTGTTACATTTATTTGCATATGGCAGGTGTTGGTTATAATCTGATGTAGCAGTACTTACTTACTGTAAATTCTTAAGGCCAACTACCACCTTTAAATACATTATTGGAGGCAGCAGTGTGGGATTCTAGGCCTGTGATCCTGTATATCTGGTGCCACTGATAACAGTTTATTTATTTAGTTGTATTTATTTACTGGGAAAGTCTGACTAGGCAAAGTTTCAGTGGCGGCATGAGGAGAAAAGCTCCACAGGAAAATGCATTAAGAGAACAGTAACAAAGCAATCAAATTTACTACATGACAGACATTGAGAGTACAATTACAAAAAAAGCCACTCACTACAAGGTTCATATTTGAGATAAATATATAAAGATGTCAAGTAGAGGAAACATTTAGTAAAATTCTGAGTAGGAGTGCATGATGAATTAATGGAAGACTATACAAAAACAGAATAAAAAACAGATATGTTGTTAACAAACAGAATAGGAGTGTAAAATCTGATATAGTACATGATAGGAATATATATATATAAAAAGAGTGTCTATATCAGAGGATGGAACGCTAAAAATAGCAAATGCTCTTTTATTGAACTTAAAAATGTGAAACCTAAAAATGATGAAGGAACAGATCAGCGATTTTTTTCCCAGGGAAAAAATTTGCTGATCCAAAAAAAAAAATGTACAGGCAAAATAAAGTGGAGGGCTTCTCACCTCCCCACCCCCAACTTAAATATACCAACTTCGAGCTCGCACCACAGTGGGGAAAACAGCAAAGTCCAGAGAACGGCCCATCGATTTTTTTCCTGGGAAAAAATCGATGTTCCGTGCCTCCAACATTTTCAGGTTTCGCATTTTAAAGTTCGATAAAAGAGCATTCACTAATTTAAGGTTTTACTCTTCTGATAGCAACCCTAAAAAGATTGGGAGAACGGAAAATGAACTTGTGCGTAAGTAGTATTGGCACACTAAGTAAGCTGTGTATGGCAGAACAAAAATTATAATAAGTGCAAATTGACACTGGTTGCACTTGTTTTAAAAGTACAAAATTAGGATAGTATTTGTGCAATTGTTAATAGTAAAGTAGAGAGTGGAAACTTATTGTTTTATGCTGAAGAGATGCACAATTAGGTCATGAATGTAGGAGTGATCATATGGTGACTGCTATAGAAACGAATTAAGAGGGGGCTGTTAGAAAGGAGATTTAAGCTCTGTAATCCCTGCACACCTGACACAATTTAGTGCCGGTGGTGCGGATTTAAGCCCCATAACTCTTGTGAAGATAAAATGATGCAGTAAGGCATGTATTGATGATCAGGACTTAATTGATGCATCCTAATGAAATGTCAGCACTCTCAATGCTGAGTGATGACATACTAAAAAAAAAAAAAAAGGCTGAAAATCCGGGAGAAAAGTGAATCCTGAATGTCACTCTTCTCCTTTAAACATTTTTTTCAGGGGGCAAGCCCCTTGCACCTCCTATAGTAGGGGGCAAGCTCCCTGCACGTCCTATTGTAGGGACACGTCCCCACACCCCCCAAACTTATATATATATACTAACTCCAAGATTGCCATACCCTGAAGAAAAGGGAATATTCCTGGAAATGGCCATTTCAGTCTTAATATATATATAAGTCCATTTTTTGACAATTCAGTCTATGTTTCATGGCTCTGTCTCTAATGGGTGTCAGCATTTCAAAAGGTTACTCTTAATTGGTTCTCACATGTATGTTAACATTTAATAAAATCAAGAATACTAGACAATATACTGGAAAAGTATAGACATCCCGTACTTCAGTTGTTATAACATTAAACAATTGAATGCATAGTTTTGAATCTGAATTCTGTTTTGGAGAATTTTCAGGATACTTTACAATATTTTTGACTAACAGCATTCTTTAAAGTTAAAAGTTTACTATAATGTATAAGACTGCAGTCCACAGAGTTTTATTTCTTATGGTTTAATGTCTTCATTCAGGACAGCTATATCAGGGGATGTTTCTAGAAGGCTTGCAAGTCTCAGAATAAAGTAATACAATAAAAATGTACAGACTTAATAATTAAAAGCAGAGCTATATTTTGGACAGCCACCTGCTCATATTATTGTAGATCTGTAAAATTAAGTGAAAATTACACATTTCTTTAAAATTTGTGTAATCTACCCATCTTGCAGTGTCAAAATAATTATATACTGAATAAGACATAACTTTATATGAAAGAATATCCTCCCAGCAGCCTCCTGGGCAAAGAAAGTATAAGTGAAACAAAAATCTACAATCGAAAGGCATGAATAAAGGGCATACAAGATTAAAAATCCTCCAAGGCTTCTTTCCTTTTTCCTTTTCATATAAGTAATTATATTAGAAGATACTCTTATTCCGCACAGGCACCAAATTAGAGCCATCAAATTTTGCAGTTAATTGATCAGTTACTCCTGAGAAAAAAAAGAGGGCTTTTCCTAGTCCCATTGAAGATAAAAAACACAGAGGGGAATCCCAGATTTATCCAAGATTAGTAAGACTGCAGAAAATAACTACTGTACTACATATATTTTCTGCTGCAGAGTATGGGGAAAACTATAAGAAACCTTCCTTTCCTCTGTAGCTTCATTAAAGTTTTTAGGAATGATCATAAGATAACCTTGAGGTTTTTGTTTTTATGTAGTACAAACAGACTGAGATTCAAACAGTCCTGACAAAAGTTCTCAACAACAAATTGTTAGAGTGAGGCATTTTCTCATATTCCTTGAATATATGCCATGCTGTATGTAGTCCCTAGTATCACTAGTGAGGCTACACATGAGAATGAAACAGTGGCACCACAGGAACTTCCCAAACAATGCAAAGATTCTTGAAAGAACAATTCCTTTACCTAAGTATGAAAAGAACAGAGTTATGTGTTGGACTAATTTAAACAATCTAGATATATAAAAATGACTTCACTTCCTTTATCAAGAATTAAACGGAAGACAGACTCTTTATATTATTAATGACTACCCATTTCAACAACCTGAAGGAAGGGAAAGTCATTCATATGGCCTTGACACCTTTTCAATATGATTTTCATTCACATGGATTTCTATAAATTAGCTAAGGCATTGAAGCGGCACATAAACTAGAATAAATCAGAGCTTTGTTAGTTTACCAAAATATTTTGCATTTTGTAATGGACATAAGAACAGAATTTTCAGCTGTTAGTGGTAAATTTATCATTGCCAAAGGAACCTAACTTTGGCATATGAATGAGAGCTAGATACAATTTTTTTCTGGATCTTTGGCAAATGCGAGATGTTTCAGTGGTACATCTGTCTATCGTATACTTCTGCAACAAGGATCTTCTCTTATAATGTATCTAACCATTTGATATGCATTGGCCCTTGAATCTTTACAAGCACTGCTAGTACAACAGTTGCACAAGGAATTGCACCCCATTCCCGATACTCTGAACCTCTCAGCTGAAGGACAAAATTACAGATTCTTCAGTATTTTCTTTTGTAGCCAAATCTAGAAAGAAGACAACACATGCACAAACACACTTGCACATACGTATGTGTGTGTGTGTGTGTGTGTGTGTGTGTGTGTGTGTGTGTGTGTGTGTGTGTGTGTGTACATATATATATATATATATATATATATATATATATATATATATATAATGTATATACACACACATACTTACATATTTGTGCACGTGTGTAAAAACAATACTAAAATGTTACTTAGCATCACAAACTCCTTAAACAATTTATTGCAATTAAGCTTGATTTTTTCATTTATTAAAGTATGCCTGTTTGATGTTTCTGTTGGTGTTGCACCACGGACTCTTCTACGATTATATTGTTTTAATCATCGCCTTTTTAAGTGAATTATTCTCTTAACTTCACTTAACACCAGCAAAGAGGAAAAATCTCTGTCTGCTGTAATTTGAATTTTTTTTTTTGGATAAGTTAACTGCAGTTAAATTGTTTACTTAATATATTAGGCTATGGTTTCAACTTGTCTCCCAGGAACCAACCATGTTCAAAAACATCTCATCTACTTTTTGTAGATGATTTAAAATTGTATATTTCATCAGATAAGGATCTGAAAGCACAGCAAATGGATGACATAAAAATTGCATTTGGTATAAATGTACAAAAGCAACATATATAATAGGAATGCTGTAGCACCAAGACAATGACACCCTGGAACTGGAGTGTAATATAAAGAAACTTGAGCAGGAGGGAGTATATAAATACTTGGGAATAGATGAAGGGCTGGCAATAAAACATGAACAAATAAGAACAAGGAAGGAATACTTCAGAAGACTAAAGCTAATATTGAAAACTGCCTTGACATTTAGGAATAAAGTCCATGATATAAATCAATTTGCTCTTTCTGTTCTAATTTACAGCTTTGGTGTGATTGATTGGCTAACACACCAAAACCAAAACAAATGATCCCACACAGGACTGTAACTTTCCAGTCTGCCTTTCATGCTGAAGAAAACCACTCACCGACCAAACAGTGGAATCCTTTATTACAAAAGTACAATTTTTCGTTGGCGAGTGTTTTTTTTTCAGCAAGGAAAACAGAGTGGAAAGTTCTAGTCCCAAGTGCAATTGTTTGTTTTGGTTTTGGTGTGTTGGTCTTTTCTGATCCCACTACTTTACTGCTGATTTCTTTTTGGCTCATGATTGATTGGCTTCAAACAGCATTGAATCACTTGGAAAAGAAAAAAAAAAGTTTCATTGCTTGTATATAAACACTAATGCACACCAATAGTATACCTCTGAAGGAGGTATTGGCATCTTCAAACTGATAATATGTCTGCAGTCGTGGATCTGCACATCTGTTTCCTGACCTGATTAGAACCAACATCAAATCAAAAAAACAGATCTCAACTCCAAGAGTATAAATAAACCGACTTCAATACACCATAAGTTGGTTCATTTTTGTGGTTGGTTTATTTATATTCTTGGTGTTGAGATCTGTTTTTTGGATTTGACATTTGTTGATTTTGGTAACGTTTCATCTCATTTACTCTGCTTGTACCTGCTTAGATTTTGTTACTTCTGATTAGAGCTAAAACATAGTGAATGTTCTGATGGATGAAGAGAAGAAGTCTAAGACGGAAGCATTTCTGAAGAAGGTGGGAGTGGAAATCAAACTAGCAGCAGATGAGAATCAGGAAGCAACTGAAAATTGCAAAAAACTAAAGAATGAATGTAAAGAAAAGGACCAGAGGAAAAGTAAAGAAAATTGGAAAGTTCACAAATATAGGGGCAAGTATAGGAAACTCCTAGAACTATCACATGTTAACCAAGATCTGATGCAGGAAGACCTAAGGAGAGGTAAATTTAAATCAAAATATGGAAGGCTAATTGTGGCCCAAGTTAGTAGGATACATAAACATTTGTTTGCAATGTCTATTGAAAAAGTGGGGAGATAGATAAATGTAGGTTCTGTTAAAAGAGTGGTAACAATTGCCCATCTCATTGCTGGGTGTTTTACACAAATGGGTGAGGGTCTGTATACTGGAAAACAAATTAATGTGGCAAGACTGTTAACATAGGGGATTGTGCAAACACTACAATACACATGTAGCTAAGAAACATTGGAAACATAAACCACAAAACATTGTTGATAATGTTGCAGTTTGGATCGCATGCAATCACCCATTACCAACAGTTGATAAAATAGGAGCAAGAAAACCAGACATAGTAGTTCAGGAAAAAAAATGTCAAATGAACCATTGATCACTGAAACTGATACGCTGACTGATTATAGTGTCATACATAATGGAGACACAAAGTCATAAAATATTAGGATTTACGAGCACAAATGAGAGTAATGTGGGAGAAACACAAACCAGCAGTTCCAAATGTAGTAGGAGCAACAAGACTAATAAAGAAAGACTTTGCAATCACACTTAAATATGCTACCAATGAATGTGACCCCATATCAGCTGCAGAAGAACGCAATTCTGGGTACATTGTAGGTGATGAGAAGAGCCCTCTTGGCTAACATCAAACATTGAAAGACTGAAGCAATACGAATTTCATGAACTCTAATCATACCCTGACTTAGAAATGGGTTTCCTCCTACCACAGTATTAAAACCCAAAACATATAATTAAATTAGAAAGGAAAATTTTTTTTTTGCATTCATTGTTGGTCACACGATCCAGAATTTTATATCCCGAGGCTGAGTCTTGCTGAACTCAATAAATGGTAATAAAGAACGAAAATGAAATTCCTTCCCCAAAAAGTTTCTTGTTGGCAAAATGTATGCATTAAGAACAGAGACGAGTTATACAACAAAACACTACATAAGCAATCTGTGGAATGCTCTTATGTTTTAAACATATCCTTGTTTGCATTTCATCGGTTTTTCTGAAGTGCTCTGTAGTAAAGAACTGTAATAAAAGCTGAGTTGAGATGAATTTATTAGTGAAATGTTGCTTTTTCATGTAACTTGTGTAAGTACCAAATTAAGCACAGGATTACAGGCTGACATTTGCCTTAGCAGTCCTTTGAAGTGACAGCACTCTCACACCGATGAATTCTCACATCAATGAATAAGCAGAGCTGAAAATTTTCACAGAGCAAATCTGTAGGGGTGGGAGTGACCGGATATTTTTCAAGGACTACATCTTTGTATACTTAACAAAACCCTGCTTTTTCAACTCTTTTACACTGAAAGAACTATAAGTAGACTATGTTAGTCTCTTGTAAGCTTATAGTAGAGAAAGATCAAAGTAATTCAGTTAAAATAAGTGCTTATTCTACTTTTGTAGACCATCTAAAAATCAAATGACTCACAAGAATACTAATGTCACTAAATGGAGGAAAAAAGAAACCTTCATGTAAGACATTTAGGTTTTATTATATCATAGACCCCAAAACTCCATTCTTGGAAGAGAATAATGAGACTGAAAAAACAAAATCATGTCAGTCTGGCAGGCCCCACAACAGCCATTTTGGGGCCTAATAAATTAAAATATAACTGGAAGCACTTAAAGTGATCATGATGCATTAGTGCTACATAGACTATCAATATGTGATAAAAATATAACTTTTCAGTTTTAGGATAGGGTTTTATTTTAAATACCTGCCCTAGTAACCTTATTTAATGGTAAGCAAAATCAAACCCTTATAAGACAAATGTTAGAGTATTTTCCACTAGGACAGCAGCAATATTAGCAGGTTGCTGTAAAAGTATTTTGGATAACACATTCTAGAAGTTGCCATATGGACAGTAGTGTACACATTTGCCTCAATTACAAGTTGGGAGTATAGTCCAGTGGTAGGACAAGTTTTGGGCATGTCTGTAGGGGAGCTTGTAACTTTACTAACAGTAATTCTACCAAATGCCTAGATAAAAACGAAGTTACTGAAAACAACACTGTCAGTGGAGATTACTTTTTTTCTCAACTGTTGTGCAACCTCAAAGTAGGTCTATATAAATTTGTGGAGTGTTCCCCTACGTGGAAGGCACTGGGTCCTTTAACAATATTCCTTCTAGGTTCACTGAATGTTGTTTTTGCAGCTTTTTTATCTACTGACATTGAGTAGTTTTGCTGTCAATTTATCAGTGTGCTTCTACCTGTGTACAGGGGACTCTACAACTGTCTACTCCCCATGGTAACCAAACATTTTGGGAACCTAACCTAACATTTTGGGAATCTAACCAAGTGTTATGATTGCTATTATTGTGATTTTTTTAAGAAAATAGTAGAATTGCACAAGGTTACCTTCCATAACAGTAAATTTCAAGGAGGGGTCACTGCAACATTAAATCTACATCCCCTCCATCATTCCAAAGGAAATATAGGCAAGTTTGTTAATAAGTTTGTTTACTACATTGATTTTACTGTTACTGTTGGATTACTTACAATAGCTGAATTTTGAAAAATGACATATTGCTTTGTGAGAATCAAAGTGGTGAATATGGGCAGAGCTGGTAAAAGCTGAACCAGGCAAAAAGGAACATACATAGGTTCGTACTAGACTAACTGCCCTTGCGAGCCATTTTAAGCCTAGCCAATTATCCCTTGTGAGACTCAAACCCTGCACCTTCTGTTTGTAAGGCAAACACCTGAACCATTAAATCCAAATGCTATGATTTGTTCATGTTCTTCGTGTTTCACTGTTTCAGTCAACACATTTAGGTTATCTCTGCCAGGGTAGCCCTCGGCCGGCCTGAATACCAGAGACTTAGTATTTCTGTGTCAGTTGCTGTCACTTGAGGACTGATGTCAGGTCATCAGTGGTGTAAAAGAAGGCAGCCTACGCCATTACATCAGTCTTTCTTGCCGTGGGGCCTGAAGCAGAAGCAGTTTGCACGAGTACCGGTCAGCCGCTACCTGAGTTTTTCTTTCCGAATTGAAGTTTTTGAAAGCTACGTACCGCCTTTTTTATTGCACTAACCGATGTCAGAAAAAGTTAGACAAAAAGGAACTGAAGGCAGTTAAATCCAAATGCTATGATTTGTTGTTATAGTGGCTGACTGCCAAAGATTTAGTTGTTACACAAAGAACCGTACATGAAGAAAAAAATATTTCTGACAGCTCAAGATTTAGCCTCAGCTCTTATTTTTGTATATGTATCATGTCAATACTTTTATACTCATTGTTGTTATTAATTTTGCATAATATTACAAATTCTTTCTGGCATACCTCTGTTAGAGAATCATGTGCTGTAGTCATAGAAGAATGACATTATGTAATATTGAAGTTCTGCAGCAGTCATAATAGTTGATATTTAAAAAAGGAAATACCTGCTATTAAACAATACATCACAAGAATGGCCTAGAAGTCAATATACCATACACCTGCAGAAAGTCACTTGGCCAGAAGAATGCAAGCAACAGTTTTAGAAACTCATGCTGATACTAGGGGTGCAAGATGTTCTGCACAGTAAAGAAAGCACAACGTGTTGAAACCAAGTAATTCCATGACAGTGTGACTAGAAACACAAATGCACATTGTGGTACTGATGTATAGTCGGAAATGTGTTTTAAAAACTGAAAAGTGACGTCTTTTGATGCAAAAGATGCAGAAACTGGTAGATAAAATGGAGTAAGAAGATCTATTCTTGAATGGACACTATTGTTATACTATAACTATGTTCCCTTTGGGATTTGGTGTTTTAATGTAATTATGTCTTTGGAAGAAGCATCTGCGATACCTGGGGTGTTCAAAACCCAAGCTGAAATGGGAAGACTTCAGTGTACCGAAATGTGGAAGGAGAGAGATGATAAAATAGCTAACAGTGATCCATGGTCCGTGGGAATGGAGAATCGTTTGGCTGAGAGGTATGACCAGCTTGAAAAACTGTTGAAAAAAGAAGTCTCCTTCTGTTATGATCACAGACGGTTACAGAAATATGCGAGATGAAGATTAGAAGAAGAAGTACAATAAAGAAAGAGCAGCTTAATCCGTTTGTTTCCTGACTTGAGTATTTTGTTTTTGAAAAAAAAAATATACTATAACTGCAGCAAGATAAGGAGCTAAGCAAACCAGAAACGTGCACATTGAATCTCAGTTGCTTAGCCTGGTCTTCAATTGGGACGTGGCACTGAGATGGCTTTAGTGGCATTCTCTCACTACACATGATGGTATATAGATAAGAATTTAGCTAACCTAGATATATAGATGAAACATGACAGACTGGTCATTTGCCCAGCATGAGGTAGTTTTTATTGGGATTATGGCAAAATAGCAAGTGTGACGGACAGAAATTTAATGAAAATGTCAAGCAGTTAAAAAGGCTCTCTCACTAGACTTCACTAAGGCCTTCTGTACTGTGGACAAGACTTTTGATACTATAGCATTTTAGAGTGAAGCTTCAAAGGTATCATGGTCAAGCGATAGCCTGTAGTATTTTAGAAATCACATGTCTTTTATTATTATACCTGGACTGTGTTCTTGTAGCATGGTTTTGTGAAGTGGTATCAGCCAATGATGTATTTGTTGTTCATTAATTTGCATCCCTAGGTTTTTAGTTGGTTCATTCAAGATATTGTAGTATTCTGGAGATGCAGTTTTGTATACTCCTGCATCTGAGGAAGAGTTATCAATTAGTCATAACAAAATCATCTGATTATGGTTAATAATAAATAGCAGGAGACCCTAACATAAGACATGTATGTCTATTTATGATGGCCATATTAATAATTGTGACGGCATTAAAACAAAGACAGTATACATATTGAAAAAATATGTATAATGTTAGCAGACTTGAATTTTAAACTTCACATTAAATATATTGCTCAGAATTTTTGTATTCATTTATCAATTACATAATGGCAAAATATTTCCCGTTGCTAGTTGTTGAGAGTTTAACTACCATACTTTAGAGACACTTGATTATAATATATTGATTTACTCAGCTCACTCTTCTGATAACTTTCTTGATTTAGTTGCTGGATGTCATTCTGTTTTTTGCTGTATCTGTGATTTAGATCCTGTGACTCATCATTGTTATTTATATTCATTTCCAGAGTCATTATTCCTTGCATCTGGGCTTACATTAATGTCATCAGCTTTAGCATACTGTGGCTGTCATGATGTGCTGTCTGCTTTGATTTCAAATCTGCCCCTGCCATTAAATGTAATGACAACAGCCACTAGAGGCTATAGATTTTTAAGTTCCCAGGTGCCATTATTCAATGGCATGGAGTATTCATTTTCACAATCCTTCAGAAGTGCTGACATTTCCCAGTTCATTAACTTGAATTACTTGTTTTGTTTACTTAAAGCCAGAATGACATCAGTGTTTTAATGTATTATGTGGCAGGCTTGAATACAATATTTAGCCTGTTGATTTTTAAAGATATGTACTAATTTACTAATGCTACTTCTCACAGAAAATATATAAAACCATATTGACTGAAATGTTCACCTCCTCTTCTAACAAAATAGAGGGCAACATGACTATACAAAAAATCCATAATGGTTCCAGCTATTACTCGCAGAGTTTTTATAATTCAGAGCCTCAATTTCCAAGAAAATATTTTTGTTCTGAGGGAAGCCAGAATGGTAAGCTCTTTAGAGTATAGCAGCTTTTAGGCAAGAATGTAACAAATATACATTAAAAAAAAAGAAATCTAAATTACTTAGCCAACGTAAGATACAGTTCAAACATATGAATCATTCTGAGAGCAAATACATACTAAGTCTCCGAAATGCATTTTCCAAGGTATTTTCATGTCTGATGTCATCATTAGTTACTCATATCATGTATTGTCTAGATAAAGTAAAACATAATAAGCATTGGGATACTTTGTTTGTTAGATGGAGTAGCAATAAGTGACCAGGGATTTTTTAAATTACTAAATTCTCTCACCTAATCTACATGGGATGCTTTGTACTGCTGTACCATATTAGAGTACATTGGTTCCAGAAGTCAAATTCCTGGACTTACACAAATGACAGAAATGTGTTACCACCATTACCTATTGTACTTTAATGAATGAAGAGGCTGTGTCCTTACAACTGTTACAGGTACACACAACAGTACGTATGTTAATCCTGTATGGTTCACTATATGTTGTGTCTTTCGGCTTTTCCCGGTTAGGGGGTCGCCACAGCGGAACTCCGGTCCGCTAATGATTGGTAGTTGATTTTTACGTGCCGTTACCAGCCCTGATGCACAACCTTCAACGAATTTAAGCCCATTCACGCATGTCTCCATGCAGAAGTCGCTCTAGCTGATAATCGAACCGGACAGCATCTTACTGTGAGGGACAATGCTACCGCAGCACATACAGGCTCACTATATACAGTAAAAAAAGAACACACATAGTACACTGAAAATGCAACTCACTTTTTGCTTGCAACACTGCTGTTTGAAAGCAAAAAGTGAGTTGCATTCTCAGTGTACTATGTGTGTTCTTTTTTTACTGTATATAGTGAACCTGTATGGTTCACTATATACAGTAAAAAAGAACACACATAGTACACTGAAAATACAACTCACTTTTTGCTTTCAGACAGCAGTGTTGCAGAAAGTAACAGGATGAAACGAAGCCTAGGCAAATGGGCCCTCACATGTACGTTCATTGTGTTAAAGGTATAGTGCCTGGAGGTCAGTACATTACCATACAACAAATAATAAATAACTATTCTTACAAGGCTATACTAAAACATTCTATTTCTGTCCTGAATGAAGACTGCACAAAGTTTTCCGCATAATCTGAAGTAGATTGCATTCCTACAGACACATTTGTCTTTGTGAATGTCTTAGACAAACATAGTGTCTTAACAATTTAATAATGAGGATCGTGTTTTACTGGTTTTCTTTATATTATATGTGGATATCGACATAAACCATGGATGTTGCTTGCCTGCTTGTTTTCTGATTCTTTTTATTTAAATTATTTTGCTTATATTCTTCTCTGCTAGATACAGAAACATTGGGCCATATCATTTGACCAAACACTCATTTACCAAATGCCATGCTACTGAATCCTACTCACAGAAAACACAACGTTGCAGAATATATATGACAGTGGAAGTCTACATCAGAACATCTGAAATGTGAGAAATGCAAAACTACAGGGCAGCAATGCCTTAGTTTGTCCACAAGGCGAGGCTATTGCTTCCCCATTTGGTAGGCTACACCTGTGCACCCCTGCAGCTGCAAATGTAATTGTGAGGCTGTACAACCTCAGAGTAAATAAAATAAAAATGCTTATTTTTTTCTGAATTCCAAGTATTTCTTTACAACTGTGATTGTAAAATCTCAGGATTAAAATTGTGTGTGTGAAGGGGTGCAGATGCCAGTAGATGTAGTCCTCATTCAGTAGTGCTTGCTATTTTAACAAATTGTATTTGATATGTAAGTGTCTGGCTGAATGATATGATTTCATGTAAGATTGCTATATATGGTTAATATAATTCATCTCTTATGAATTACACTAGCCATTATTGTCAGTTATTGTAGTTTTTGCAAGTTTTGTCTTACGCAAATTTACTTTTGCCTTATGCCAAGATCCTATAATTTACCTTGTTGTTAAACAAATACATAAAATAAAATCCTGACTAATACACCAGTGTATTACATCTGAATTACACTGTTATCATGTACCCTATATTGTTTTTTTTTTCAATAATCATTTTTATTGTTTTGCCAAACCATTATACATTTCACACACTATTTACATTATGTACAATATTGCTTCCAATGTTTTAGTTCCATTTTGAATTTCCCTATAATACATTAAGAATAAATATCATTTTAACCAAGTACAGGAAATTAAAATCACAAAAAATTAAACATAAAAGCATCTACAATAGACAATTATAAACCAACTCAAGCCAATAATTTGTATTATTTCTACATTTTCTATCTAATCCAAGAATGTGTTGGTACACATACAGAATGTCCTGACGGAAAGTGGATAGGAACCGCTACGCCAAAATAATATTAAAGATTTGTTCCCAAATTTTTATGCTGTTTATACTTTTCTTATTATTTCTAATTAACAATTTGTGCGCTAATATATGCTTAATCGCTAACAGCCTGAAATTTTGCCACGACACCTGTGCTGGGTTCAACCAATTTGTGGCTATATATAATTTCATTAGTAAACTAATATTCATAATTACAATCTTTTTTGTTTTGTCCAAATTCTCCGGTGGAATATATGTACCCTATATTGTTAATACTGTAGGTGAACTACATTTTTACTGCCTTGGAACAAACAGTTTGGGACAGCTACATTCACTGTGCTCAATCCAGTTTTGTTAATTCCAGACTCTACTAGATAAGCTGATCTATGTGCTCGTTTATTCACACCCTTCTGATCAGGCTTTTGCATGCATAAAATATTTGTGATCTAGTCCACCATGGCTTTAGTCTATCTATATATAAACCTTTCTGTGTGCAGCTAAATGAGGTAAAATGCCTTTTGAACTGTGTGTGTGTTTCTCTCTCTCTCTCTCTCTCTATATATATATATATATATATATAAATATATTAATATTTATTTTACCATCAGCAAGAATAATGCCACAATATGAACAAAAGATTATTCTCTTCAACAATTGGCTTAGCTTCTGGTGTGACTCAAAGAGGGTTCAATATATATATATATCAGCCTGGGAAGAGGTGGTAGCCAGTCTTAACCGCTTTGCCAGTGATGGCCTGCACCTGTCCCTCCAGTGCTTTGTATATTGTCTAAAATCTTATCTAACACAATAGGGCATTTTTTAGGCAATATCAGTCTTCAAATGTTTCCATCATAACAAAGCAGAATACAGATAACATAAAGGTATTGCTAGAAGCCTTAACAAAAGACTCCACTCCCTAAAGAACTCCATACCTTAGATGACACTGATGTGTGCATTGTTATGGAAATCTTGTTCAAGGCCAATGACAGCACCTGGTCAGTGCAGGGATTCAATGCCTATCACACGTTCAGGCCCACTCCACTAGATGAAGGCTCCAAAGGCGATGGTGTATTCATATTTGTAAAAAACACTTCAGCACCAGACTAGTTAGACAAGATAACAATCTGAAACTCCTCCATGTCCAACTTACTATTAAAAAGATCCCTTATCACATCACATCATGGCCCCTTCAGTCCATAACTGCTACCTAGCTAGTATGGAGTCCCTATGTATTAAGCCAAATACCATTCTCCTAATCAACTACCCCCTCCATTAAGTGGGAGGCATATACTTACTCTAGCATGCATAATGAGAGATTTCCAGACTTCATCAATGCAAATGCTTTGGACCACTTGGTCCCTTATCTCAACTAAGAGCTATAAAATCTTGGACTTGGTCCTCACCAATATGGGACAGCTCTGCTCTCTACCAATTAAAACTCAATCCCTGGTCAAATCAGACTGCAAATCAGTCACATTTGTCTTAAGATTGAAGCCAGAAGCATCCTCCAATACAGTCATATTCAGAGGTTATGCCAAGGTTAATCTACTGAAATGGAGTTGACCTGGCTAAATTCACCATCCCCTTCCAACTTGATGATCCCACTGTTTATGTAGAATCCTTTACTGCCAAATTATATGACTATGCATGTAAATATCTGCATGGATGCATCTGTCCCCTCCAAATTCAGAAATAAATCCCAATGGAGGAACCCAAATATAAACAGCCTCTAAAATAAAAGAAAAAAAAAAACTTTTGCATGTAAAAATAATTTAACTCTTAAGATGCAAAATAAAGCTCTTGCTAAACATAACAGGCTGTGGAAAGGATCATTATGGAATTAATAATAAGGACATAGGTAACCTATAAACTTTCAACCAAAGACAGTCTAGATTTATTAAGGATAGATCCTGCCTACTTAACTTGGATGACTTCTCCAAGAAAGTTACTGAGGCAATGGATGAGTTAAATCAGTACACACTGCATATCAAGGTGTTTGACACCATCTCACAGGTGGGCTGCTCTAACTCCTCTAAATGAGCTGCCACTAATGGTATAACCCAGAGTTCAGTGCTTGGGTAGCTCTTCTTTGACCTTTATTTCTCGGATGTCAGGGTTACTGTTAAGTGTTTAGAGCTTCCCAAATTTGGAGGAGATTGCAAACTTCCTGCCATCATAACTTCTCCAGACAACACCAAGATCCTCCAAAAAAGCCTTTCCCAAACCAATAGCTGCTGTCAAAACCATGGACTATAACTAAATGCCAAGAAATGTATAATAGTATCTTTCAGCAAACAAGAAGTCCCTTGCAGCTGTCACACTGACAAGACACCTCTGAAAACTGATCCCTTAGTTACAGACCTGGAAACCTATATAGATGATGAACTGTCCTTTGATCACTGTGTATACACACTATTGTAAGAAAGTGCTTTTCATTGCACATCTTATTACTAAGTGTATGGCATCCAGGTGTAGGGGTGTGATCATTCTACTGTAGTCTACACTCATCAGACCAATCACTGAGCATAAAGCCCCCTTGAGTATATACCTGTCCAAACATTTGATACAATTATAATGCCAACAAAGCTTTCTTATGAAGAAAACCAAGGGCCTAATTCATGAAAAGTTTGCAGGCCATCTCAAAGCCTTGTCCCTCTTCTTGGTGTCATACAGGATAATGAGGGATGATGTCTGTCTCATGTGCAAGGCCTCAACCTATCCTGTCCTGTCAGACTTACTGCATTTTCACAAATCCACTCAGGGCATAAACATTCACTCAAGATCTAAATCTCTTTAGCAACATAAATAGAACATGTAAGTATAGATATGTATTACAGAGAATGACACTTCTTCGGAATCATCTTCTTCTCCAAATAAAGCAAAGTACTTTCCTTATGCTACACTATTCAAACGTAATCGGGATAAATTAAAATAAATAGAACATGTTGATGGGAGAGGTTTGTATCACAGAGAAAACTGCTTCTATGGAACTGTTTCCTACTACACATAAAGCAATGTACTTTTTTTACTCTGTTCAAACACAAGTTGGATGAATGGATATGTAGCTGTAAATTCAACCCCGGTTTAGCAACCTGCCCCAAATGGATAGGGGAAACATGTAAATGTCCCAAAATATCCTTGTCTGACCTATCTCTAAGTTATTTGCATGCAAAAAACTACCATAGGGGTGTAAGGCTAGGCTTCTTAAGATCCTCACAGATCAATATCCATGAACCTATAAACCTACAAGAGCATGTTTGGTGCAGTTTAAATACAAGGATTTTCTTCAACTTCAGTTAGAAATAATTTCAGAATAAACATGCAGATTAGTTACATTAGAAGCTTTATTAATTATACAGCTTAGTTTACTGTTATCATATTTGCTAGTCCAAACTCTAGAAAATGATTATGTGGATTTGTATTGTATTTTGTACAAGCCTATACATAGTTATAAAATTCACCGGAGTATTGACACGTGACACATGGCAGCAATATTTTGATAAATTTTGGTAAGCTTGGCCAGGTTTAAAATGGCTCTTGGGGTGATAGCCTAGCAACCACCTATGGATCCATGAAATTATGCAAGACAGAAATCAATAAACAAGAAATTAGAAATGCTCCAACACAGATCCCTGTAGTACCTCAGCAGTAACAGGGCCCAATCAGAATATTTGCTGTGAATCAAAATCTTTTATTTCCTACTTATTATTTATTTAGCACCTGTTAATTAATCTAGCAATAAAAGGTAACATTAGAAATCTGAGAAGTCAGGCAATAATAACTTGAAGGACCACAACTTCAAAAGACTTAAGACTTAGTAAATGCAAACTACTGTGCAATAGGTTATAATCTATAAACAGATTAAATAATTATTAAAATCAAGATGGCTAAGCAATATCAAAATATGCTGGATAATGTCAGTATATGAAAAACTAACAATGTTGTGACTAGTTAATGATATAAAAACAGACCATACATAGCACAACAAAGAGGCTTATAGGTAAGTAAATGCTGATGCAGAAATTCTAGTCCTCCTTTAAATATTGGAAAATTACTGTAAGAACAAAGCATCGTGATAACGTTGTAAATTATAAACAAAGACTGACCAACAAGATGTCATTCAACTTAATCAAAATTCCTTGAAAATCATCAGTTATCATACTCACAAGTGAATTAATTTTAGTTGAACACATGTACAATAACAATCTGAGAGAAAGATACAGTTCTGTGTAACACTGAGGGACAACTTCTTTTATAGAAAGAAGAAAAATAGCTAGCAAAGAGTAGGTTAAGGAGCTTAACCAATGTATACATGCTGTATTCTGAGTGTGACCAAACAATGAAGCACATCTACAGTTCTTCAAAAGCTGCATTTCCATTCCCTCATATTCTGCTTGGAATGTGACCACTAGCTGTATGTTGCTGTCCCTTCTGAATATCATCCCTGGGCTAAAGACATATCAGAGAAATACAATCTATAGTACGCTACACAAGAAGCAAAACTAAAAACACTTTTCCAGCTTAACAGGATGTAGAAATGAAAATAGCACCTCACATTGAAAAACTCTTATTTTAAACAAAACAGACCAATTGTCCCAGGAAATGAGCAAAGTCAAGTTATAGAACAGTAACATGATTTCAGCTAGCAAAAACAAAATTCTAACAGCAAAACAACTTCTGTACTTTGGGTTCCTTCTGTTACCATTTCTATATTGATATGGTCAGTTCTTCACCCTTAATTTGATATGTCATATATATTTTACTGGTTATTATGTATTTCTGTCAATTACCTATACTTCTTTGTTCATGTATACCCTAGCCAGTCCTGAAAGTAGCCCACTTGGATCAGAATGTTCCGATTACTACCTAGACACTAGACTGATAGCCTAGCAACCACCTATGAACCCATGAAATTATGCATGACAGAAATCATTAAACAAGAAATTAGAAATGTCCCAACATAGATCCCTGTAGTACATCAGCAGTAACCTTTTTGTATGCTTCCACTAGCCTTAAGATCTGCCCAGATAAGTATACCAGCTACTTGCTGTAAACAGATATCTGGCTTAACATCAAGATGAAATTAAATTAAGTTTCAACAATGAAAGACATTAATTAAAATGAGTTACATAAAAATCAGATATAGAAGCATCAAAAACAATAGTAGAGTTTGTTAAAGAAAGTAAAGGCCATGTTAAGAAGTATAACAGCTCCATCATTTTTCTAAGGTAGCACTGTAATTTATTGAGTTTTGTGTATATGTTAAGAAGTATTTTTTTCCACTAAGCACTCATCAAGTTGCTTGATTCTTAGACAATAAAATCTGTAGGGGAAGAAATATTTTTCTAGTCTCATCTACATTACAGAAAGGTGACCGGAATATATCTGTGTCCTCACTGTCCATTCTGTTAACATTTCTTGGTTCAGCAAAGCGGTGCCATTGTTGTATAGCCTAAGTATTCCTCATTACTTCTCTATCATATGAAATTAATGCCTGCAAATTCAATACGGTGTGTGTGTGTGTGTGTGTGTGTGTGTGTGTGTGTGTGTGTGTGTGTGTGTGTGTGTGTGTGTCTTAACCTTCTACTACACTTTTTCTAGCATTCACCCTGTCCTCCCTTTGGTCTTCTGGGCCTGCACATTATAACCTGCCTGTATCTGTTCACTTTATTAGTCAGGTTTATGTTGTTCTTCACTTGGTTACTTATTGAATGAGCATATTTGTATAATATATGTGATCATCCTTCTGGAATGCATTTTTTGGTGTCCTTAGTTCTTGGATAACTGCGAGACAGCTAGATGGATGTCAGAGGGCATTGTTCTCTCATGCTGTGTCCTATTAGTACTCCTTCTCATACTTCTTACATGCTTTCCCTGATAGTCTGCCTTGCCATTGGACCATTCCTCTGGCTCTCCACACACTTGCACCATCAGAAGTATGGTGGTTGGAGAGAAGTTAGCTGGATCATAGCACTGTATAATTTTGATGACTGGAGACAGCCTTTTTTATATCCCTTATTGTCTTTCTTGGATGCATGTGTGCAATTATATCAGTGCTTTCTGTAGCAGTGATCATTGGTTCAAGGCAGGTATGAGCCTAGCACTGAACAGTATTCTACCTTCTCCAAGGATGATACCACAGTATAAACAGAAGATGATCAAATTTGACAATGGGCTTAATTACTGGTAGCACTCTTAGAAGGTACAATATTTGTCAGCTTGGGAAGACATGATCGACAGACCATTTTGTTTTGCCAGGGATAGTCTGCACCTGTCCCCGCTAGGCTTTTGGATATTGGCCAAAGCATTATCCACCCCTATAGTGTTTTTCGGTAATGCCAATCTGATAAACCTTCCAACATAGTAAATTCTACCCAAGAAACCTAAAGGTGCTACTGTTCAGTGTTAGGAGTCTGAATAAGAAGCTCCACACCCTGGAAGTGCTCATCACCATGGAGAGTGTTGACATCTGTCCAGTCACTGAGACATGGTTTAAAACCATGGAAGGTACTCCAACAGTACAAGGCTATAATCCCTTGCATACATTTAGACCAACTACTGCACAAGACTGGTCAAAGGGGAGAGGTGTATCAATCTACATAAAAAGTAAGCTCACCTCAAGATTGGTCAAACAATATGACACACTTGAGCTACTCCACGTGAAAGCTAACCTTAGGTAACATTCTCATACCATATCCTTGCTAGTTATAGGTCCCCATCTATGACCCAGGATAACCATACCATGTACTTGAATGTACTGGAGTAACTCACAATTCAATCCAACACCATATTAATGAGTGATTTCAGCTATCCCGCCATCAACTGGGATTCCTGGATTTTGTCAATGCAAACGTCCTAGAACAGGTAGTCTACACACCTACTAGGGATGCAAATATCTTGGAGCTGGTACTCACAAATGTGAGGAAATGTTGTACCCACCATTGTGTAATGAACTCACTGGTCAGATCAAATCACAACATGGTCACCCTTAAAATAAATATAAAGGTTGAACTCTCAGCAAACCCTGGAACCTTTAAGAACTTTTCCCAGGCTACATCCTATTAATTGATGCATAGATAAATTCCAAGCCCACCCCCCCCAACTCAGAGAACATGGTAACCTCTGTGGAAGTTTTTACAGAAACCCTTTACAAACATGTAAACAACTGCATGAAAACAGCAGTATCAAACCAAAATAAACTTAGGAGAAACTAAGTACAAGCCCCCTTGGTGGACTCCTAGCATAAATATGTTGTGCAACAAGAGAAAGAAAATCCTGTCCAAAAATAGATTAGGCTATGACCAAAAGACGGAAACCTCCTTTATCAGTCTCAGCAAGTAACACAAGGGATTAATCAAGTCCACCAAAGCCAACTTTGAGGCAAAAATAGTCTCCCAGGTAAGGATAACCAAAAGCCATTTTCAGTTCTGTATGAAACCTTAAAGGGAACAGACAGCAGTGTGTAAATGGAACTTCCTGTACAAAACCAAGGGATATAGCAAAGTTGCTGGTTGACAAGCTTCACACCCCCCTATCACCCACTGCCTCCCCCCCAAGAAACAGTGTCTACCATTTCCACCATAGCTATCATTAAAGAACAGGTCCTCACTGCACTCTCCAGGGCGACAAACACTGCATCAAAGGGTCCTGATAATATCCCAAGATGCTTCCTAAATATCTTGAAACATGACCTGTCATGTCCACTAGAATCTCCATTCAATCACAGCCTCAAGGCAGACTAAGTCCCTAGGGAATGGAGGAGTGTAACATTCATGCCTCTACACAAAAGTGGACCATCAACAGACCCAGGAAACTACAAACCCATAAGTTTGAATAGTCTTATATGCATTGCCTTGCAAATAATTATTATGGACCTGATAAACAAAGACATACAAAGTCTTCAAATATTAGACACATCCCAATTCAGCTTTGTCAATGGCTGCTCTTGTCTACTAAACCTGGACTTCTTTGAGAAGATCACTAGAGCCATGAACAAGGGCAAAATGGTATATACATACTACCTTGACCTGGAAAGGGCATTTGACACAATAACTCACTGAGATATTATAGACAGAGCAACCACAAACGACCAGCAAAAGAGATGGTAAACCCAAGTAGTGACAAATACTTTATTAATCAAAGTAACATATTGAAAATATGTCACTAAACCAGACCGGTTTCGGCCTTACAGCCTTTATCAATGGTATACAGAAATAAATTTGTAAAAAAGAAGAGGAACTGGTTCTGGTTATATTTATACTCCTCCCTATTAGAACAGGAATTATTGGTATAGCCCAACCTAGTGTTTGGGATGTATAAATGCCCAAAAAAACTTATTTTAAATAAATAATCAAAAACAGTTCATATACAATTATGAAACCAACAGTTATACATTAAATGATTCAATAATACTATAAGCAAATATATAAAAGATATAATTCCATAATACTATAAGCAGATATATGAAAATTTTTTTTAGAATGAATTAAGTAAATTACATCTTATAATATTATAATAACCTGATTATTTGAATACAAAAATTCAACAAAGCCAAACAAGAGCTAATAAAAGTATATTCACTTAATGTAGTAATCATAGAAAGGTTTAACATCTCAGTGTTAAAGTGTAAACTGGTCATCCTAGTTACTAGTATTATATAGTTCCTAGAACATATATTAACAAAACCACATAAGTGCCACCATTCAGAAAAAACAAAGATATAACAATGTACTGCATGTATTAATGTGAATAGATAGACATAGCCTCTGTTATAAATGGTCATTCAGACCAGGCGGAAAAAGTGCCCCAAGCTTTGTAATCCAGTATTGTTCTTTTTTATTCAAAATAGAGTGCCAACCCTGTTGATGGCTACGATCCCCTATAATTTTGTCAATAACCATGAACCTAAATTGTGCATTGGAATGTTTGATGGTGTGTCTATACAAGGCATTAGTTTCCTTCTTATTTCGGATGTCGCTCTTATGTTCTGTCATACGTATTCGGAGGGATCTAGATGTTTGGCCCACATAAAATGATTGACACTGACATGTGGCCAAATATATGACCCATGTGGTGCTGCAATTAGCAAAAACCCTGGTCTGATACACCCGTTCAGTATTAGCACTTGAAAATTCCTTCAATGTGTAGACCTGGGAACATGAACAACAATGACCACAAGGAAAGGTACCTATGAGTCTATCTCCTGTTAAGGTGGTTTGTTGATAGATAGCTCCTCCTCCTTCCTTGTGTTTGTAGTGGGAAAACATCCCCCCCAAAGTTTTACCGCTTCTGAAAGACATATGACATGTTGTGCCTAATAGTGTTCTTAATTCATCATGTGCCATCAATATATTCCAATTTGAGTTCAAAATATCCCTGACTAGCTGATGGTTCCTGCCATATGTGGTGACAAACCTTATTGTTGAGTCCTGATCCTTATTATCCAACTTTTATATTGCAATAAAGTTTGTCTATCCAGTGAGTTACTCCATTCATTTGCCAAAGAGATATCCCTCATTTTGTATCCTCTGTGTTTAAATCTACAACATAAGTCATTCCTAGCTATTTCAAAATCCCCCCCTGATGAACATATGCGTTTCATACGCATGAATTGTGATTTTGGTATATTGCGGATGGTGTGGTAAGGGTGCATGCTAGATGCATGTAACAAGGTGTTATATTGAGGGTATTTATGAAAAACTTTAGTACTTAAGGTGTGATCCTCATTGTGGTATACAGTAACATCCAAGAAGTTAATAGTGTTATAATCATATGTTACCGTAAACTCGATACCCCATACATTATCATTCAAATACTGAATGAATTCTTGTAAATATGTAATATCTGCCTTCCACACCATCCAACAATCATCTAGGTATCGTCTTCAGATGTCCATTTCAACAATATAAATATTGTGTGATAAGTCATAGATTAAACACTCCTCAAAATAGGCCATAAAAAGGTCAGCATATATAGGAGCAAAGGAAGCCCCCATTGCCGTACCTTGAAGCTGTAAAAAACACTCGCCATGGAAATAAAAGACATTTTTAGTTAGTACATGTTCTGCCATGCAGATAAGCAGTGTATTGAAACCCGGTGGGTACATTTCACATTTTTCCAACCAGTATTGTAGTGATTGCAGACCAGCCCAATGTGGGATGCTGGTGTATAAAGATTTTACATCAAGTGTGCACATCAACCAGTCCTGTTCCTGTTGGGTATCTGCTATTATCTGAAGAAAGTGTGTCGTGTCTTTCAATCTGGCCCTGACCAATGACAATAGTGACTTGAGATAAAATGTAAGAAAAGCTGAAAGTGGTTCTGTTAATGATCCGATACCAGACACTATAGGCCTACCCGGGGGTTTAGTAATAGACTTATGTATTTTGGGCAAAAGATATAAGATCTGTTTTTGTGGATCTTTGACAGTAAGATGTTTGACAGCGTTAATTGTTATGATACCTTGATCCTCAGCTGTCTGTAAGAAGGAATCAATTTCCTTCTTGTATACCAGTGTGGGATCTATAAACATTTGCTTGTCACACCTACGGTCTGCCAATTGTCTTTTGCCCTCATATAGATAATCCCCTGTATTCATAACCACAACAGCACCACCCTTATCTGCAGGCAGAATGGCTATATCACGATTTTGCTTAAGTTCTTCTATAGCAGTTTTTTCCATGGCAGAAATGTTTTGGCCTAAAATGTTCGATTCATGATGATGAAAATGTAAATCTTTAATGACTGTCTGTTGAAATATGGAGACGTATTTGTTCATGGGTGGTTGAAAATCAGATTTCAAAAATCTAAACTCAGATGATCTATTAGAGGTGTCACCTGAAAAGAACAATTTAAGATTAAGATTGCGACAAAATGACAATGCATCATATTATCAATACATCAATATATTCATCACTAAAGAAACCTGGAATAAAACCAAGGCCTTTATTCAACAATATAGTTTGTGCATCTGTTAATGGTACATCAGATAAGTTTAAAACATTATCAAAGTCAACCTGAGCTACGTCAACAATGTTCGTATCAAATTCTCCATAGAATTGGTTACTGCGTTTGTGTTTGTGACCCCCTCGTCGCCTTGGTGAGTGTCAAAAGGGGTATTAGTATTGGATTTCTTACTCTTTGGTGATTCCCGATGGTAGCCACCATCATTATCTGTGTATGATGATTCATCACCGGAAGTACTGGCAAGGGATGCATCAGTGGATTTTAAAATGGATCTAGGTCTCTTTCTCGATTTTGAACCAAGTGTTTTGTGACTAGTATCATTAAACCTGACCGTTTTAGATGTATCAAAAGGACGACCCCTCTGATCAGTGCAGTCTCTGTTGAATTTACAAATTTTGCGATCCTTGGTCAGTTGATCAAAAGATGCCAAATCCTTAGATAATTTTTTAACCAAGGAAGAAAATATGGGCTGAGATTCAAAACGTTTACACTCTTCACAAGAGCTTTTAACCTCTGTTAGACATATATCCATCATTCTTTCATAGTATGCTGCCAAAATTTTTACAAACATCATAGAAGATTGATGAAGAGCCTGGTTCCATTCCTTCGTCAGCCTGTCCTCCGACCTGCTCACTAAGGGCTGCAACCTGACCCTCAAACCTCTAGGAGTAATATCCTTCTGTATATACGCTTTGAATAATCGCAAATGCCATATATTGGCACGAAGATTCCTTAAATCTTTGTTAAATTTGTTAAAGGCTGAGTCACAACCCTCAAAAGGACCATTATTAGAGCCATTTTGGTTATTGCTTGACATAACATTAACACCAAATACACCTAAGTCATGCCTATCAGCACATAACCCATTCAAAATCTGCTCTAAATCCATACTCTGTCAATAAACAGACCAGCAGACTATGATGAACTTACTGAATCTGAGATATATAGATGAAAAATATGTAAAAAAAGATAATTCAACAGAGATCACACTGAAAATGGGAAGCCATAATGCTAAAAAGAAAATGAAAAATCAGCCATATAATATTAGTCACAATAATTCCCAATAGTATTATAATCCACTGATGCATCCAACCATGGGTTATAAAAATTCAGGCACCAGGTCTGACATAAATACTATGGTGTATAGTGCATTAATCAGCAGGTAACTGAAGATAATACCAATATATTGGTGTACACACCTAACACAGTACTGTATAAGTCACTTTAGTTCAAAAATAGAGACTCATACTCGATGAATCATACACTGTTACAATATTGATAAAATAGTATCCTGGTTATCATTCACATACAGTTGTGTAAAGGATTATTGATTACAGTATAAATGCATCTACATAGCCATATTTGGTATACAAAAAACAGCCCCTTAAATCCCGATCTGCAAATAGGTTCAAGTATATAAATGTGGTTCTCTTAATCATGCAAGTTGTAATGTAGCATGTATTAAATAAGGAAGCTGAAAAAGTATGCCACTAATAACATGATATTCATGCCCCTAGTTAGTTCTGAATCCAAATTGTGTGTTCATGTATATCCCTAAGATAATGTGGCCATATAATTGTAGATACAATTTCCCCCTTAATGGTTATATAAAGCATAGATAAGAAAACACGTAATGAAACCAGAATGTCAATTGTGCCATAAGATGTTTATCCTATATATATTTTTTTCAACCATACAGATGAGTAATCTGTAATATTACCCTTGAATCCCTTTATATCCTAAATTTAAATCATAGGTCTCCTATATATTCAACCATGGTGTCCTAGCTTCAATGACAAACAATTCAGTCTATGTTGTATTTATAATAACTAAAAGTAGTTTAAGATGTATACACATATACCCATAGAAGGATATTGTTGTTAAATTAAATAAAAACACATCATAGAAAGCTTACCACCAAATGAGAATACAAAACCTCACTACTATTTTGGTGTTTAGATATAATTCTTATATAATATATATATATGTATCCCCAATAAAAGGACGTTTTGTACAAATATTAAACATTCCAATTCAAACGATTCTTAAATTGTCCAAAAAACGACTGTACTGTTAGACACACAGCCGAAATGTGTCCAACACCAACAAGAATTTAACAAACTTTCCTCGACCAGCAGTATAACATTAGTAGAACACCATCCGCATCGGAGTCGTAGCCTTCAATAAAGTAACATGTCCAACACAAACAAGGTTTTGCACACGTTCCCCTCGGTCAGCAGTATTACATCAATAGAACACCATCCGCATTGGAATCATAGCCCTTAGAAAATCACTCTCAATCTTGAAAAAAGTTCAAATATTCTGATGTGCACTCATTCACCATTAGTTCCGCCCCTTGGTTAGAATCAGTATATTATTTAAAAACAGTTTTAACATATGTCCCCAAAACCAAACAGTAAATCCTCGAGAAATATTAAATTATTGATGCCTTTGCTATATTAATGTCCTTGTTGTAAGCTTAAAAAATAAAAAGAAGCAGTACCAATGTCTACGTGAAAAAAGAAAAAGTTCTTAGCATAACGAATGATTCAGCCTAATAGGCCTGGTTCCTCCTTAAGCACTGAAATGATATATAAATCCAAAAAAATCTTGTGAACATGCCGTTTTCCTGGATATCCAAGTACTCAGTCCTCTTCACATAATAAGCCTAACAAAAGACCAGTATCATTGATACCAAATACACGAAAAATGTTGAGCTACCATCAGGAACCACCAGCGAGGCTCAATGATCAGATACAACTGAATGCTTCGCACGGACGGCTTGCACGGTCAAACCAAGTAGAGCAACCACAAATGACCAGCAAAAGAGATGGTAAACCCAAGTAGTGACAAATACTTTATTAATCAAAGTAACATATTGAAAATATGTCACTAAACCAGACCGGTTTCGGCCTTACAGCCTTTATCAATGGTATACAGAAATAAATTTGTAAAAAAGAAGAGGAACTGGTTCTGGTTATATTTATACTCCTCCCTATTAGAACAGGAATTATTGGTATAGCCCAACCTAGTGTTTGGGATGTATAAATGCCCAAAAAAACTTATTTTAAATAAACAAAAACAGTTCATATACAATTATGAAACCAACAGGAAGAGGACTGAGTACTTGGATATCCAGGAAAACGGCATGTTCACAAGGTTTTTTTGGATTTATATATCGTTTCAGTGCTTAAGGAGGAACCAGGCCTATTAGGCTGAATCATTCGTTACGCTAAGAACTTTTTCTTTTTTCACGTAGACATTGGTACTGCTTCTTTTTATTTTTTAAGCTTACAACAAGGACATTAATATATCAAAGGCATCAATAATTTAATATTTCTCGAGGATTTACTGTTTGGTTTTGGGGACATATGTTAAAACTGTTTTTAAATAATATAGTGATTCTAACCAAGGGGCGGAACTAATGGTGAATGAGTGCACATCAGAATATTTGAACTTTTTTCAAGATTGAGAGTGATTTTCTGAGGGCTACGATTCCAATGCGGATGGTGTTCTATGGATGTAATACTGCTGACCGAGGGGAATGTGTGCAAAACCTTGTTTGTGTTGGACATGTTACTTTATTGAAGGCTACGACTCCGATGCGGATGGTGTTCTACTAATGTTATACTGCTTGTCAAGGGGAAAGTTTGTTAAATTCTTGTTGGTGTTGGACACATTTCGGCTGTGTGTCTAACAGTACAGTCGTTTTTTGGACAATTTAAGAATCGTTTGAATTGGAATGTTTAATATTTGTACAAAACATCCTTTTATTGGGGATACATATATATATTATATAAGAATTATATCTAAACACCAAAATAGTAGTGAGGTTTTGTATTCTCATTTGGTGGTAAGCTTTCTATGATGTGTTTTTATTTAATTTAACAACAATATCCTTCTATGGGTATATGTGTATACATCTTAAACTACTTTTAGTTATTATAAATACAACATAGACTGAATTGTTTGTCATTGAAGCTAGGACACCATGGTTGAATATATAGGAGACCTATGATTTAAATTTAGGATATAAAGGGATTCAAGGGTAATATTACAGACTACTCATCTGTATGGTTGAAAAAAATATATATATGATAAACATCTTATGGCACAATTGACATTCTGGTTTCATTACGTGTTTTCTTATCTATGCTTTATATAACCATTAAGGGGAAATTGTATCTACAATTATATGGCCACATTATCTTAGGGATATACATGAACACACAATTTGGATTCAGAACTAACTAGGGGCATGAATATCATGTTATTAGTGGCATACTTTTTCAGCTTCCTTATTTAATACATGCTACATTACAACTTGCATGATTAAGAGAACCACATTTATATACTTGAACCTATTTGTAGATCGGGATTTAAGGGGCTGTTTTTTGTATACCAAATATGGCTATGTAGATGCATTTATACTGTAATCAATAATCCTTTACACAACTGTATGTGAATGATAACCAGGATACTATTTTATCAATATTGTAACAGTGTATGATTTATCGAGTATGAGTCTCTATTTTTGAACTAAAGTGACTTATACAGTACTGTTTTAGGGGTGTACACCAATATATTGGTATTATCTTCAGTTACCTGCTGATTAATGCACTATACACCATAGTATTTATGTCAGACCTGGTGCCTGAATTTTTATAACCCATGGTTGGATGCATCAGTGGATTATAATACTATTGGGAATTATTGTGACTAATATTATATGGCTGATTTTTCATTTTCTTTTTAGCATTACGGCTTCCCATTTTCAGTGTGATCTCTGTTGAATTATCTTTTTTTACATATTTTTCATCTATATATCTAAGATTCAGTAAGTTCATCATAGTCCGCTGGTCTGTTTATTGACAGATTATGGATTTAGAGCAGATTTTGAATGGGTTATGTGCTGATAGGCATGACTTAGGTGTATTTGGTGTTAATGTTATGTCAAGCAATAACCAAAATGGCTCTAATAATGGTCCTTTTGAGGGTTGTGACTCAGCCTTTAACAAATTTAACAAAGATTTAAGGAATCTTCGTGCCAATATATGGCATTTGCGATTATTCAAAGCGTATATACAGAAGGATATTACTCCTAGAGGTTTGAGGGTCAGGTTGCAGCAGGTCGGAGGACAGGCTGACAAAGGAATGGAACCAGGCTCTTCATCAATCTTCTATGATGTTTGTAAAAATTTTGGCAGCATACTATGAAAGAATGGTGGATCTATGTCTAACAGAGGTTAAAAGCTCTTGTGAAGAGTGTAAACGTTTTGAATCTCAGCCCATATTTTCTTCCTTGGTTAAAAAATTATCTAAGGATTTGGCATCTTTTGATCAACTGACCAAGGATCGCAAAATTTGTAAATTCAACAGAGACTGCACTGACTATCAGAGGGGTCGTCCTTTTGAAACATCTAAAACGGTCAGGTTTAATGATACTAGTCACAAAACACTTGGTTCAAAATCGAGAAAGAGACCTAGATCCATTTTAAAATCCACTGATGCATCCCTTGCCAGTACTTCCAGTGATGAATCATCATACACGGATAATGATGGTGGCTACCATCGGGAATCACCAAAGAGTAAGAAATCCAATACTAATACCCCTTTAGACACTCACCAAGGCGACGAGGTGTAAACACAAACGCAGTAACCAATTCTATGGAGAATTTGATACGAACATTGTTGACATAGCTCAGGTTGACTTTGATAATGTTTTAAACTTATCCGATGTACCATTAACAGATGCACAAACTATATTGTTGAATAAAGGCCTTGGTTTTATTCCGGGTTTCTTTAGTGATGAATATAGTATAGTAAATGATGTATTGTCATTTTGTCGCAATCTTAATCTTAAATTGTTCTTTTCAGGTAACACCTCTAATAGATCATCTGAGTTTAGATTTTTGAAATCTGATTTTCAACCACCCATGAACAAATACGTCTCCATATTTCAACAGACAGTCATTAAAGATTTACATTTTCATCATCATGAATCAAACATTTTAGGCCAAAACATTTCTGCCATGGAAAAACTGCTATAGAAGAACTTAAGCAAAATCATGATATAGCCATTCTGCCTGCAGATAAGGGTGGTGCTGTTGTGGTTATGAATACATGGGGATTATCTATATGAGGGCAAAAGACAATTTGCAGACCGTAGGTGTTACATGCAAATGTTTATAGATCCCACATTGGTATACAAGAAGGAAATTGATTCCTTCTTACAGACAGCTGAGGATCAAGGTATCATGACAATTAATGCTGTCAAACATCTTACTGTCAAAGATCCACAAAAACAGATCTTATATCTTTTGCCCAAAATACATAAGTCTATTACTAAACCCCCGGGTAGGCCTATAGTGTCTGGTATCGGATCATTAACAGAACCACTTTCAGCTTTTCTTACATTTTATCTCAAGCCACTATTGTCATTGGTCAGGGCCAGATTGAAAGACACGACACACTTTCTTCAGATAATAGCAGATACCCAACTGGAACAGGACTGGTTGATGTGCACACTTGATGTAAAATCTTTATACACCAGCATCCCACATTGGGCTGGTCTGCAATCACTACAATACTGGTTGGAAAAATGTGAAATGTACCCACCGGGTTTCAATACACTGCTTATCTGCATGGCGGAACATGTACTAACTAAAAATGTCTTTTATTTCCATGGTGAGTGTTTTTACAGCTTCAAGGTATGGCAATGGGGGCTTCCTTTGCTCCTATATATGCTGACCTTTTTATGGCCTATTTTGAGGAGTGTTTAATCTATGACTTATCACACAATATTTATATTGTTGAAATGGACATCTGGAGACGATACCTAGATGACTGTTGGATGGTGTGGAAGGCAGATATTACATATTTACAAGAATTCATTCAGTATTTGAATGATAATGTATGGGGTATCGAGTTTACGGTAACATATGATTATAACACTATTAACTTCTTGGATGTTACTGTATACCGCAATGAGGATCACACCTTAAGTACTAAAGTTTTTCGTAAATACACTCAATATAACACCTTGTTACATACATCTAGCATGCACCCTTACCACACCATCTGCAATATACCAAAATCACAATTCATGCGTATGAAATGCATATGTTCATCAGGGGGGGATTTTGAAATAGCTAGGAATGACTTATGTTGTAGATTTAAACACAGAGGATACAAAATGAGGGATATCTCTTTGGCAAATGAATGGAGTAACTCACTGGATAGACAAACTTTATTGCAATATAAAAAGTTGGATAATAAGGATCAGGACTCAACAATAAGGTTTTTCACCACATATGGCAGGAACCATCAGCTAGTCAGGGATATTTTGAACTCAAATTGGAATATATTGATGGCACATGATGAATTAAGAACACTATTAGGCACAATATGTCATATGTCTTTCAGAAGGGATAAAACTTTGGGGGGGGGATGTTTTCCCACTACAAACACAAGGAAGGAGGAGGAGCTATCTATCAACAAACCACCTTAACAGGAGATAGACTCATAGGTACCTTTCCTTGTGGTCATTGTTGTTCATGTTCCCAGGTCTACACATTGAAGGAATTTTCAAGTGCTAATACTGAACGGGTGTATCAGACCAGGTTTTTTGCTAATTGCAGCACCACATGGGTCATATATTTGGCCACATGTCAGTGTCAATCATTTTATGTGGGCCAAACATCTAGATCCCTCCGAATACGTATGACAGAACATAAGAGTGACATCCGAAATAAGAAGGAAACTAATGCCTTGTATAGACACACCATCAAACATTCCAATGCACAATTTAGGTTCATGGTTATTGACAAAATTATAGGGGATCGTAGCCATCAACAGGGTTGGCACTCTATTTTGAATAAAAAAGAACAATACTGGATTACAAAGCTTGAGGCACTTTTTCCGCCTAGTCTGAATGACCATTTATAACAGAGGCTATGTCTATCTATTCACATTAATACATGCAGTACATTGTTATATCTTTGTTTTTTCTGAATGGTGGCACTTATGTGGTTTTGTTAATATATGTTCTAGGAACTATATAATACTAGTAACAAGGATGACCAATTTACACTTTAGCACTGAGATGTTATATCTTTCTATCCAAACACATAAACACACAAAAACATACTCGGAGGCGCTGATTAAAAATCTACCAAAACAACAGAGGCCTCCAAAGCAGACACCCAAGCAACCACCACCTCAAGACATAGCACATGCAACACATAGTTCACAAAGTCAGTGTGCTAAACAGTCACAGCCCTTAAGGCCAAACAACATGCCAGACACACTTGTAATAGGTGACTCCATAGTCAGACACACTGACGTACCGCTCACCAGACTAAACAAGGAAAAGGTCACAGTAAGCTGCCTGTCGGGAGCTAGAATCTGCCACATAACACAAGCACTCAGGTCACTCCACAGCAAGTACAAATATGACTCAGTCATTGTACATGCCGGTGTGAACGACCTGAGACATACCTCCCTGGACTACATGAAAAGAGACATAGAGGAGCTCTCTGATTATGTAGCCCAGGCCGGTATGACCCTGACCCTGAGCAGCATCTTACCCTCACCAAGAATGATGCCACAGTACAAAGACAAAATGATCAGTTTTAACAATTGGCTTAATTACTGGTGTCATTCTAAGGGGATCCAATGTCTGTCTGCTTGGGATGACATGCTTGACAAGCCACGCTGCTCGCAAGGGATGGCTTGCACCTGTCACCCTGGGCTTCGGATATTGGCCAAGGCTCTTGCCACCCCATAGTGCCTTTTTAGGCAAGGCTCAAATGACAAACCTACCTCCCTAGAAAACACAAGTGGAAAAAACTAAGGGTAATGCTGCTCAATGCCAGAAGTCTAAACCTCAAGATGCACGCCCTCGAAGCCCTCCTCAGTATGGAGAACATAGATGTCTGTGCGGTGACTGAAACCTGGTTCAAGGCTCCTGAGAGCACCCCAGCACTATCAGGTTTTACCTCATATCATGCTTTCCGGCCCCAAAACTTGGACCGAACCACAAAAGGAGGGGGAGTATCCATTTTCATCAAAGATACCCACACCTCCAGGTTAGTGGCAACGCATGAAGCATCGGAGACTATCCAGGTGCAACTAACCATAGGCAAAACTGCCTTACAGTTTGTAGCATGCCACAGACCACCCTCTCAAACTCAGGAACCCCACACAGCCTTCCTGAAGACACTGGAGAGTATGAATGTCTCTCCAAATACCATCATTTTGGGAGACTTCAACTACCCAAACATAGACTGGGAACATTACTCAAGCCCCAACACCCTAGCCCAAAGGTTCCTAGAATTCATAAACTCAAATGCAATGGAACAACTAGTCACCATTCCCACAAGAGGAGACAATATACTAGACCTGATCATCACAAACATGGGGACAAAATGCTCCACACCGGAAGTATATCCCTCTTTGGTAAGATCAGACCATAAATTAATCTCACTGGAAATCCACATCCCGCCCCCACCCCTGCACAAAAGACCACAGTGAAGAACTTCTCAAAAGCAAACTTCACACTTCTTAAGACTGAAGTGGTATCCTTCAAGGCCCCTGGGCCAGTGGAAACCACAACCCACACTGCTGAATCCTTTGCAAATGCCTTCTATGGGCACCTTCAAGAATGCATGGATCATGCAATCCCAAATAAAACCAAGACCCATTCCCCCAAAGGCAGGCGCCTGGTCTGGTGGACTCCAGCCATAAACAAACTTTACAACAGGAGGAGGAAGCTACTACATGACAGAGCAAAATCCCTAAAAGGGAAGGCGTCTCTGATCAGTACTAGCAAAAAGCTACGATCACTCATAAAATCATCCAAGGCCAACTTTGAGAGAAAAATCGCAAAAGACACAAAAGACAATCACAAGGCCTTCTTTAGCTATGTTAGAAACCTGGGTGGAAACTCCCAGATATGCTCAGAGTTAGTCCAAAATGACACAAAATACACTGAACCCACTGACATTGCCAACATTCTGGCAGACAGGTTCAGTGCAAATTTCTCCTCCCCCCCCAAAAAGAGCATAAACTCTCCCAGCAGAGTGTAGCTTCCTAACATCTCAGATGCCCAGGTGAGAGCCGCCCTCTCTAAAGCTAAAAACACAGCATCAATGGGACCGGATGGTGTCCCAGGCTGTGTGCTACATGAACTCCAAGAGGAACTAAACCCACACATAAGGCTGCTGTTTAATCTTAGCCTTACTACAGGATACGTACCCAAAGAGTGGCGAACGGCAACAGTGGTCCCACTTCACAAAGGCGGTGCTTCTATGGACCCTGGAAATTACCGCCCATAAGCTTGACGAGCCTGGTCTGCAAAGCTATGGAGAGGATCATTATGGAACTCATAAACAAAGACATTGGGGACCTACAGACATTGGATCCTACCCAATTTGGCTTTGTCAAGGGCAGATCCTGCCTTTTGAACTTGGTCGACTTTTTGAAACAGTCACTAAGGCCATTGATGAGGGTAAGGCAGTTCACACAGCCTACCTTGACCTTGCAAAAGCCTTTGACACAATACCCCACTTGGGCATCATAGACAAACTCACCAGCTTAAATGTAAACCCATATGTCACAAGATGGGTTGCAAACTGGCTCAAGGACAGAACCCACAGGGTCAGAGTTGCTGGAGCTATGTCAGACTCTAAGCCAGTCACAAGCGGTGTCCCACAGGGCTCAGTCCTGGGACCCCTCTTGTTCGGCATTTATTTTTCCGAGGTACAGGCAAACATAGGAGGATTGTGGCTGACAAAGTTCGCAGATGACTGCAAACTGGGTGCCATAATTGATACTCCAGCGGACACAAACATCCTTCAGAGAGGCCTCATAGAAATGGATAATTGGTGCCAGAGCCATGGCCTTAAGCTGAACGCCAAAAATGTATAGTCATACCCTTTGGGAAAAACAAGGTACCGACAAATTACCACATAGGCGGTAATCCATTAAGGATGGAAGAGGTAATCAGGGACCTAGGGACCCAGGTTGACAGTAACCTCTCATTTGACACTCACATTGCCAAAGTGGTTAGGAAGACCTTCTATATTGCCCACCTTATCATGAAGGGTTTCACATCTAGATCAAGAGAGGTCATTGTGCCCCTGTACTCTTCTCTTATCAGGCCAATGATTGAGTACAATGCCCCATTTGGGATGTATCTCACCCGACACCTGCAGCAGTTGGAAAGACCCCAAAAGTTCCTCACCAAGAGGATAAAGGGTCTTAAACATATGCCATATGCCGCCCGACTGAAAAAACTCCAGCTCTATTCAGTCGCATACCGCCTACTCAGAGGTGATCTGTGCCTGACGTACAAGGCCATGTCCAATCCTGAATTAATGGACATGCTCCACCTCAGAAAATCCAAATCCATCAGAGCCACGAGAACAAGTGACTTAAACCTCAACACAGAAATAAATAGGACGTGCTGGAGGGACAGATTCATAACCCAGAGGCTCCCTACACTCTGGAACAGAATCCCAGTCCATGTTAGGCAGAGCCCCTCACTGACTCTATTCAAGAGAAATCTCGACGAATGGATGGGAGATCGTAGGTTTACCCCGGGGGTCATCTCTGTGTCACTACTAGACAGAGGCATAGTAAACTAAACCCTAAAAGGGCATAGTATTCTCATCCTAAGGGGTGGTGTAAGCCACATACACTCTGGCTAGGCTTATAAATGCCTTAGGGCAGATAGCCTAGTACGAACCTATGAACCTATGATTACTACAGTAAGTGAATATACTTTTATTAGCTCTTGTTTGGCTTTGTTGAATTTTTGTATTCACATAATCAGGTTATTATAATATTATAAGATGTAATTTACTTAATTCATTCTAAAAAAATTTTTCATATATCTGCTTATAGTATTATGGAATTATATCTTTTATATATTTGCTTATAGTATTATTGAATCATTTAATGTATAACTGTTGGTTTCATAATTGTATATGAACTGTTTTTGATTATTTATTTAAAATAAGTTTTTTTGGGCATTTATACATCCCAAACACTAGGTTGGGCTATACCAATAATTCCTGTTCTAATAGGGAGGAGTATAAATATAACCAGAACCAGTTCCTCTTCTTTTTTACAAATTTATTTCTGTATACCATTGATAAAGGCTGTAAGGCCGAAACCGGTCTGGTTTAGTGACATATTTTCAATATGTTACTTTGATTAATAAAGTATTTGTCACTACTTGGGTTTACCATCTCTTTTGCTGGTCGTTTGTGGTTGCTCTACTTGGTTTGACCGTGCAAGCCATCCGTGCGAAGCATTCAGTTGCATCTCATATTATAGACAGACTCATACATTTAGGCATAAATCCCTATGTCACCCAATGGATAGCCAAATGACTAACATACTGGAGATATGAAGTTAGGGCGGGGGAATCCAGCTCCAGCAAAGGGTCTCCTACTAGTGGTGTCAAACAGAGCTCAGTACTGGGACCTCTCCTGTTTTGAATATACTTCTCTGAAGTCAAGGCAAATGTAGAAGGCCTTTGGCTGACCAGATTTGCTGATGACTGCAAGCTGAGTGCAATCACTGAACCCCTCCAAAGATGCAGATATCCTCCCCTGGAGGGTCTGATACAGACAAATAACTGGTGCCAAAACCATGACTTAAAAATCAATGCAAAAAATGCATAATTATACCCTTTGGGAAGATGACCACACCTGCAAATTACAACATTGATAAAACTCCCCTAAAAGCAGATCCAATGGTAAGGGACTTGTGTACTCAAATTGACAGTACCCTAATCTTTGATCACCATGCATCCATGGTAGTGAGAAAATCTTTCTATGTGGCACAATTTACAAGTAAAGGCATGGCATCCAGATCTAAGGAGATCATAGTCCCACTGTACTCATCCCTCATTAAACCAATTATCAAGTACTGTGCACCCTTCGGCCTGTACCTGACCAGGCATTTACAACAGCCGGAGTGGCCACAGAGGTTCCTCACTAAAAGAATATAGCGTGTAAATAATATGTTTTATGCAGACTTCAAAGCCCTGTCTCAGTCACCTACAGACTAATGATAGGTGATCTGTGCCTAACCTACAAGACATTCTCTGATCCACGCCTGATGGATTTGCTACACATTTGCATAACAATCAGTGCTAGAAGTACTCAATTTAAGAGTCTAAGGCTTGTCTGTGATATCTACAAAACAAGTTGGAGAGACAGGTGTGTGTCTCAGAGATTACCCCTTCTCTGGAACAGAAAAACAGGAAACAGAGCTCTTCCCTAAGCCTATTCAAATGCAATTTGGAGCAATGGATGGGAAATTGCAAAATCACTCTTGGCTTGTCACCTGTTTCCCTTTTGGATAGGGGAAGTTTGTATATGCCCTAAGGCACAGGCATATACCAAAGACATTCTAGCCTATGGGTATTGATAATTGGGAAATTTGGAGCATGAATGACTAGTGGCTTAAAAACGCTCTAGGGCCTAGTAACCTCCTTTGATCCTATGAACATCTATGTGTATCTCTGTGATGTTGAAGCCCTGCGTGGCCTACCTCATGGTCTTCACCAGGTGAAAATCTTGCCAAAGTTATGTCTTCAGCCTTCTGTTGCTATAAGACAACTGGCCAGTAGCCTCTCAGTCCTTCTTCCCCGATATCTCTCTGGTACCTGGACCATAAATTGGTCCCAGTTGCTAGCACAACAGACAGTAGCCCATTCATGAATGTGAAAATGTAATTTTTATTGGTGCATGACATTGTTGCCTTTGAACTACATGTCACTGCTTTGAATATAACATGTTGGCCTGTACTATAAAAACTGTGTTTATTTGTATGGAACAACTTATAGAATAAATGTAATATGATTTTTTTCACCTCCCCCCCAGGTATTAATTGCAAAATGGTTTTACTCAGCAAAATATATCTGCTGAAACTAACTATCTGGGTATCTAAGCAGTATGGCTTAGTACAGTACAAAAATGAACTACATTCAATCATGGAACACTTCATTGTGGCCTTCCTGTTTGTTAATGAACACTTGTACAAATGTTTGCACAAAAAGAATAACTGTTTCTCTTTGGAAGGCTGTGCTCTCAGCTTCCCCTTGATAAGGAAGCCCCTTGTCAACCTATTCTTTAATATAACAAACTTTGAGATGCTGAATTTGAATCCTGGGGAAAGTTATACAGTAGCTTAAGAGAGCTACGGATCTGTAAAGTGGTCATAGCCAACCTCGCTGTGATTAAGTGGTCTTTTCAGGGAAACATATGAATTGTATTCAGCTCTGTGTAGACATAACAACAGAAAGAAATGCAGCAGAGATAAGGTTGAGTCAGACATTATGTATCACTACATATTCAAAATAATATAGCTCAGTCATATTTAGACCTCATGACCTGAATGTTGACAGACATAATATTGATGACATAACTGAAAGACACTTGTTTTCCAGGATGAACCAAGTAGGCAGAGCCCATTTTCAGTGAAAACCTGGGGAGAAAAACTCCACATAAATTTACACAAAACAGTAAATAAGATTTTACAGTATAATTTTTGAACAGTTGTACAGAAGAAAATAAGCAGAAAATTCAACAAGTTATAAATACATATGAGCAGCATACATTCAGCAAAATTTAACAATAACAATATGAGTGCACCTTAGATGGTGACTTGAGATACATTATATATCACAAGGAGAAAAGCAAAGGTAGGAGCAATATGAAATAGGCAGAGGAAATGATGTAGTAATGAGGGAGAAAGCATAGAATATCAGCTGTGGTTAAAAGAAAAGAAAAGCCAGAGGAGTAAATATGGGTTAATATACGATTAAGTGAGAAGAAATATTATTTTAGACAGGGGTGGAGCAAGAGTAAGTCCAATTATCCATGAGATGCATTTAAGGAATTTTGAGAGAATGGGCGACTTGTACATCACCACTCTGATTGAAGAAGAAATGTTCTCTAACAGGTTGTTAATGTAAAGGTAATGCCCCCCCTGACAAATGAGTTTACTGGTTCATGGCAGTGTATTAAGTTGCTGTGAGGCTTGGACTGAAAGACAGCTAATGGCTGCCATTACTTTACACTTGTTAAGCAGCGCTTTTGTTGTTTATCGAGTGTAAGATAAAAATTGAAAAAAAAGAAAAGTGGCTGTGTTTATATATGTGTGATGTAAGCATATACATGTACGAAGGTGAGGATGAGAGTGATCAAGTCATTATTTTACGCTTACTAAGCAGGGCTTTTGCTGTTTAGCAAGTGTAATTTAGAACAAAAGAAAAAGAAAAAAGTGTATGTGTGCATGTGTGTTTATGTTTCTGTCTGTGTGTGTGAATGTATGTGTGCTTATGTGCATGAAAGCAGAAATATATTTGTGTGCGAGAGACAAAGAGTTTGAGATTGATTGAGCAGTGGCAGCAGCAGTTAAAAGGTTTGCATACCTCTCGACCTCTTAGCTCAAGAAATCTGGATAAAGCCTAAAATAAATGGGGAGCAAAGGCTGGAAAATAGGGACAGATTTTAAATATTCCTCTTATAAAATTAGAAAGTTGCTTGAATAACAGGATTTATGTTAGCATGCATTTTCTGAAGGAAATAAAGTTTGAAATGCAAATGTATGTCATTATTTAGTGACTTCAATCCCCAATGCTTAGCAACAAACCACACATTTTAGGAGTAAGGGACCAAAGATGAAGTAAATACCTGTATATTTTTGAAAATGTTATGATTTGGATTAAAATCCTTCCTCCGATACCATTTACATTGTACTACAGCAAATTTGAAACATTACGCAGAGGAACTATTTTACATCAAAAATATAAATAAAACATAATATAGTAATACAAAAAATAAAAGTAAGTAAAGCAAAGAAATTTTACAGACAGCCAATTGTCTAAGCACAATAATGCACTCCAGGGTGGGTGTTACTCTGTAAATAATGCCCTTCTAGGGGTGTATAGGCCCTCTGCTACCCCTGAGTGGGTGTTATTTACACAGTAACACACACTCTATTGGACATTGTTGCTTGCTTAAAGAATTTGTGGGAATAGTGTACTCTTATAAGGAATGGAATGGCATTACACATTTTTGAATCATGATATGAGAACACTGACTAAAACCAAAAACTTGAGTTGACTGATGCTGGCATACATAACCATGCTGATATATCTCATAGAAAGTGCTTTCTTATTTAACAAAACAACTTCAGACTGTGAGCAAATAATTACAAGCCAGAATTTAAATAATCATTGACACAGGTGACATGATAAACAATTCCAATCAGCTACAACTCATACAAACAATATTAGTAGAATCATGATTAATGCTTTACAAATTGTTTTAGAAAACTTTTAAAATTAAGTTTCTCACAACCAGAAAGATGGTAGGCAATGATCAGCAGGCCTTAGATGCTAAAAACATGATCACCAGGAAAATATGTAACACATTTAATGAAAAAATTAAAAAGGTTAAGCACATTCATCTTTATAGAACTTTATCAAAGACTTCATGAGCCTAAACAAAATAATACTCACTTCTTTCAGTAATCTTCTAACCATGTGACAAAGTGCGTCAAACTAATCCAACCCAGTAATTTTCAATCTATGATATCACATGATTAAAAACATTAAAAATGTATGTTAATATAGTCATAAATTATTCCTCCATGTACAATGTAGTAAAATAAATACAAATATTGTAATAAATGTTGTGAAAAATAAAAATACACTTAAAATAAATGTAGAAATATATTTGTGTATTACAACATATTGTAATTTAGCTGTCCTTAATTTCAACTCACTCGGATTGGATATGTGATCACTGATAGCTGGGTGTTTTGCTACATCCAGTAACGGTTGCTATCTTAATTCCTTGTGCTCCAAAGTTGTCTCCCGGCAATATCACTTGGTGAAACTTCCATTTTGTCAATGACAAAAAGTGTAAATTTGTTACAGTTTTTCCAACCTGTTGAATGTTTGTGTAAACCATTAGTAACTTTTTTAATAGCGTATAAATGTTCATTCATCCTCTGATGCAACACACTTTTTGTTTTTCCTACATAAAATGCCTGACATGAAACACTACCTCCTATATATCCTTCTTCACATCTGGTGCTATAACTCAGCACTTCTTGGCCCCAAATCAGCCATATATAACATGTACAAAATTATTATTTTTGAAAATCTTGACAACTCAGTGACGGCACAAAGCATTATTATTATTCTTTGTTGTAATGGAGGAGTTGCAGTGTTTGTATAGTCTGGTCTGTAGTTTTCATGAAGTGCGCCCTATATTAAATGCTTAACAGGTGCATCAGGTAGTAATGTAAATGAGATGGATTGATTGACAGGTAATTAAAACGGTCAGGGAGACTGTACGATTTATTACTGTATGATTTATTGTTCACCACAGATAGATAATGCCTGGGAATTCACAGACAATTAATACTGATCTACACAGTACTAATTTTGGAGGCGTTACAGTTCAGAGACATGCATATCTAATCAGATGTGTATTAGGCAAAGAACAGTAAGTTCAATCCAAGAGAAGACTAACATAATTAAAGAGAAACGTAGCTCTAACAGGAGAAACAGGACTGGGCTGCTCAGTGGCTGGTGCAGCATGAAACTAAGGTGCACAACCAATACGACATTTGGCACAAAGAAAACAAGCTAATACAGTTAAATCAATGTGCACTCACAGACAGTAGCATCAGATCCCTATAGGTCATGCTCATGCCCATCAGACACAAGAAGGACAGCACAGACCACTGTAGAGGGGAAACACACAACTGACCACAAGGTATGAATGGAGAAGGAATGAAAGGATATTTATTTCTAGGGGAAAAAGCCACCTTTTCATATATATAAGAAAGTAAGGGTAGGTTGAAAAGGTAGTGTGTGGAATAGAGGGAGAAAGACAGGTAGCACGGATAGCAAACAAACATAAAATCAGAAGTGTAGCTGGCTCAGCCAGCGCCCTGTGCCAGTACCATTTATCACCTCCTCACCCACTCAACTCTTCAGCAAAAAAAAACCAAAAAAAAAAACACTTTACTATAACTGCATTAAGCCAATCTAGCAATTGGCTTATTACAGAGCCATGCAACCCTCCCAGCTCTTCCATTGAACAGCAAAAAAAAAAAAAATGGATGTTCTTTGTATTGCCACATCAACCACGTGGCCAGATGCAAAACACCCTCCTGCCCAGCCATTCAGTTCCTGTTTCTGTGCCCTGCCCTTTTATTAAAAAATACATAACAAATAAATAATTTCTTCTTAAAAACTGTAACAAACTGCTTGCAAATGTAGCAATAATTGCTATAAGTTATACCCTGCCTGCATGTAGTGCTACATCACCCATGTTTGAGTCAAACAAATTTTATTATAAATTGTAGCAAAGTGCTTGCTACAACTGTAGAAAAAAGTTACTACAGTTTATACCCTGCCTGCAGGGAGCATTTCAGTGCTCAGATTTTAGTTAAACCAAAAAAAAATATTTTTTCTATCTTTTAAACTGTAGCAAACTACTTGCTTTAATGTAACAAGCAGTTGCTAGGGTTTAGACCACACACGGAGCATTACAGAACTCAGATTTGACCATAAATGTAATACCGGCTTTTAAAAGCTGGTATTGCATCAGATTTCAGGATCAGCTGATTGTACCACCAATACTTTGCCCCATGGACAGTTCCCCTCTCGTGCCACCCTAGCTACTCTAGTGCATAAAATACAAGCTCAAACAGGCAGGGGTGAAAGATACACAAAAGGCTGGAAGGATAGTGAATGGCCATAGTTATATAGCTCACAGTACTGATGCAGGGCATCCATCTTCAACAAGGGCTCATCATATTGTCCTTATAGATGCTGCTGAAACTCTCTCTCTTTCTGTAGGGAGAAGATATTGATGCCCCTGGCACAACAATCTGGAGATCAGCATTCTACATTGTCTGAAGTAACCATGGTCACTCACACAGGTCCACATAAGGAGGAAAATGGTATCCCTGTGCATATGGATGCACATTTCTATATTACATTTCTCACAATGTATTGCTGCACAATGGTACCTCTCTAGTGCTGCACCATGGTGCTTTAAAGAGCTATAGCTCTGTACTGATGCACTATGGGCATAAACACACCATGTGCACAAGTATACTAGGCACACGATTAATCCTTGCTATGACTTGCACTGCTACTATCAGCATGTCTAAGCAGAGATCAGTGACTCAGAAACAATGGTAGTAAGTTGCCTTATTAGCATAATTGCCTGGCCAGTTGGCCCTTGTTAGAAAAACAAAAAGCACTGCCATCATTTTGTGCAACACAGCTTATTATCATATGTCTGTGTAATAGAAGAATTACAGAAAGGATTCAGTAGAATTTCAGCTTCTCACAGTTAAGGAAGGAGGCCTGCTTCAGCAAGAACAACAAACCCTGTAGTAGATTTCAGCCACACTGTGGCAGACCAAGTTCCACACTTTCCCTGCCATGGACTGCATCACGTTCCAGTGCTGCAAGCTAATAGTTGACAATGCCACCAGTCAAATCATGGCAACTAGACCTCACTGCTTGTGGATGTGATCACTGACTCCTGTGTTCACTAACTATGATTCTTCCACATGTCATAATGTTACAACCACAGTGTGCCTTACTTGTGCAAGGGATGTTGACTGTACCCTGCCCAATCCGTATCTATCTTATGGTTTCAACTATAAGAAATTCAAAGTTTTGAAATGTTGAAATTTAGAAGTACACACACATATATATATATATATATATATATATATATATATATATATATATATATATATATATATATATATGAAAATGACTGCTATATGGAATCTAAGACTCAATGCCACCCAAGCTGTCATCATCAGATGAAAAATAAAATATGGTATGGATATAAAACAAGACATATGTCTGGAATGGCAACTTGTCTGCCATTAGGGCAGAAAGGCGAAACAACATGTTCATACAGTGTCTTTTACTTTATAGATACAAGATTACACCATCTGCTGCAGTACATCTCATTCTATGATTTTCTTTTCTTTTTTTACAGTCTGCACACACTTTTCTTGATGTATGATGGGGGTGGATAAGCTCTCTGACTTTGTAAAATGTTTGTTTCCCGCAGCTGTTTGTAGTGGGTTATAGCTTAGCTGGCTTCCTGTACGTCTGGATGTATGTAATGTGTTTCTGCCTTTAATGTGGAGGTATTCGTAATGGTGGACTGTGTTATTGCATATATAGTTTATACCAGTCTGGTAATTGCAGTCATCATTCATAGCAGTAATCTTTCTTTACTTGGAGTTTGGAATAGGAAAGTGTTTCATGACCAGTGTTGCAGTAACCCATGGTGTCCTTAAAGCTGAGACACCACTGATGTTTTCCTGGAGTCTTTTTTTGTCTAGCATCACTTTGTGCATAGCCAGTCTGGATGACCAAAACTTTTTCTTAAGGTCTTGGATTTTTATGAAGGAAGTAATATCCTTTTTTGAATTTTTGTTCTATTGAGATTAGTTTGTGTTGGTGTCAGCAGTTTCAACATCAACATTTGTACTCATCCATATATATATATATATATATATATATATATATATATATATGTGTGTGTGTGTGTGTGTGTGTGTGTGTATATGCATAAATATATATATATATATATATATATATATATATATAGCTATAGAGATAGATATATATATAGATAGATGTAGATACAGATATATAGATAGAGTGATAGGCCCATCTAAAAAACATCTGAACTACAAAAAGTCAACAAGAAAAATGCTGACTAAAAATAATAATAATAATAATAATAATAATAATAATAATAATAAAATAGCATTATTTCCATGCTGTGAGACATAACCTAGGAGCATGCAAATAAAAAACAATGTTTTTTCAGGAAGGGCAAGCTGTGCCTCTCACACCCTTGTTAATTAAATATACTGACTCTTGAGATCACACAATACAGGGAAAGGGCATATTCCCCAACCCCAGTATTATAGCAGTCTTGCACAAAGTATCAGCAGCTTTCTTGTTGACAAGGTTAAGTTGACAAAAAAGAAAACTGTCAACTAAGTAATGATTTGACAAAAGTAAGAGATCCCATGGCTATCTAGCTATCTGTCTATCTATCTATCTATCTATCTATCTATCTATCTATCTATCTATCTATCTATCTATCTATATGTACCAGCACCATGTATCAGCAAAAACGACTACCACTCGCACAAGTAACGATACAGTTTTTAGTTATCACAACCAGAGCACAGAAAAAAAAAAACAGTAACCAAAAGTAAACTGTGCTGCTGGCCCTTCCTCATCTATGTGGGAGGAATTTAAGGAATGGCTAGTAGAAATTATTTGAAAGTTATTAGAGAGGATAGAAATTAATTCATAAGTTATATAGCAAGTGAGTGGGATAAAATGAAAGTGCTGTTTAAAAACAGGGTAGAAATAAAAGAAAAAAAGATGTGGTTAAGAAGTAATATAATTATTTAGAGAGGCTGACAAAGTTTAAAGTATTGCAGAATAAGGGGAATCTTATAGAACTTTTAGTGCAATGACTTAGGCAACAGAAATTAGAAAGGGTTGTTCCCAAACTTTGGGAGCCTATAACAAGAAAAAAATAACCAGAGGTCCTGTAAAGGTATTAAAGATATTTTGGAAATCTTGCAAAAATTTGCATAAATCAGAGAAAGGTGGAAATTATGAACTAGCACAAATGGAAGTGCTTCTGGAAGAATTGAGTATACTGATAAGATAGGAAGAGATGAGATAAAAACGATGACAGATAGTCTGCAGGAAAGTTTCCAGAACTAGATGGTATTCCTGGTGAAGTCTGATAGCTAGGAGGGAAGAAAGTTTTAAAGATCTGGAAGATTTTGTTTAACAGTATCTTAAAAGGAGGGGAAGCAAGGGCCAAGATCTTGGAAGAAAGCTGAGGTGGCTGTAATACTTAGGGATTGTGGGGATCCATTAGACCCAGATTCATATAGGCCCATTTACATTTTTCAACCATGATTATTAAGTGCTTATCTTTTTAATAGCTAAAAGAATGGCAAATGTGCTGCCAGAATTGATAGATATGGATCAGTGTGATTTTCTGGAGGGAGGTAAACATTTGATAATAGTGGAACAATTATGATCCAGACGAAGAATAATATAAGAAAACACCACTGTTGTTGGTGTGTTTTAATGCAGATAAAGCATTCAACAGAGCAAGGTAGAATTTTAAGAGTCGGGCAATGGAAGCATTTGCATTCCCTGATACAATAATAATATCGTTAATTAGGAGGATATATGAGGGATCGTAGACAGGAGTTAAAGTGTGAGGGTTCCTCTCTGATAATTTGTGTCTCAATGGCAAAATCAGCCAGAGGTGTACTCTTTCCCCTTTATTATTTGCTTTATATTTAAAGCCGTTGACAAAGAAAATAAAAAAGTTAGAAATTCAAAGATATAATTGACATGGTAATCAAGAGAAGTTGGCTTTATTTGCAGGCAATATTATTTTCTACCAGATAAAACCAGAAAAGGACATTTCAGTGTTGTGAACAGTTTTAGACAGTTTCAAGTCTTTTTGGGATATAAAATTAATAAAGACTATAACTGTAAATTATGTACCCACACATGAATTGGTTTAGGAATACCTATATTTACAGGGACATGATAAAATGAATTATTTAGGAGTATGGAGTATGGATTAAAAAGGCTTCTGTTATGGCAGCTAAAGATATGTGGGAAGAGAATAAACAAAAAATAATACAAAAATTGATAAACTTGAAGCTCTTGTTTATGGATATAAGCAGTGAAAATGGTTTTAGTCCATTTGGTTTTACATATAAGTCAGGCATATGTTTATCAACCTGAAAGGTTGTGGACAATAGTTAATAACGAGTCAAAGGAATTTATCTGGAAGGGAAAGAGGGCAAGGGTCAAGTGGGATAAGTTGATCCTTCCAACAAAACAAGGTGGTTTAGGATTACCTGATTTGAAAGATACAGTTAAGGCTCATATACATAACACAAGCAGAAAGCTATAATTCAAAGTAGAAAGGGATGATGACGAAATGGGCAATGTCGGGGGGGGGTCAAGAAATGAGGAGAGAGTGGGATTTTGGATCCAGACCCTTAAGGAAAATGACAGCAGTCATGCAGAATATTATTAGGGGTTTGAATGGAGAGATAAGTCAGCAAGCAAAGGAGAGTAGTGTTGTTGAAATTGAATTCATCCTCAAGTCTTGGTGAGTACCTTTATGAGGTGGACCCTGATTTTTCACAAAATCTCACCAAGACAACAATGATGTATAGACTGTATTTTATATAGCATATATTCCGTGGTGGTGCAGCGGTAGCATTGTTGCCTCATAGCAAGAGGTTCTCCCGTTAGATTCTCGGCTGGAGTGCGGGGAGTGCGGGGAGTGCCTTCTGTGTGGAGTCTGCATGTCCTCCCCACGGTTGGGTGGGTATTCGAAAGACATGCATAAATGGGCGTGCCTTTGTTGAAGGTTGAATGTCGAGCTGGCACCTCGACGTTCATGAAAGTCTACTGCCAATCATTAGCGGACCAGAGTTCCACTGTGGCAACCCCTAACTGGGATAAGCCGAAAGACAACAACATATATCATAGACAGAAATAAGTTAAACATTAAAAAAGATAGCTTGGTGCACAAGGATAAAAAAATGCCCAATCCTGGTAGGTGCGCTGGTGCCAGGATGGGAAACAATAACAATGTAGAACCTTAAAATGCAGAAACATTCCTACAATGGGGCCTATGCCCGGCCCAGGGGAGGATAGTCAACCTGTTGTAGAAGGAAGTAGCATTCTACAAAAATCAAAGAAGAGCCATAAAGATGATAGAGTAGACTACCGAGGATAAGAAAGAAATTATGTATTGTTACTATTATGAAAAAAGCCCAGAATTTCCAGACATAAGATATGCAAAAATACTAACAGGGAAATTAGAGGAAAGAAAAATACTTCCACAAGAAAAACTGTCAGAAGGGTTAAATAAAAATTTGTGTTCATTAATACAACAGATTCGTGAAAAAACATTATATAGACCAAGAAACATTGATTTGTTTGGAAAAAGAATCTGAGGAAGTACGAAAACATAAATAACATTTTTGAAAAGTATAAAAAAGAAATATGGACATGGGAAAAAAAGAGAGATGTGATATGGTGCAATATTTATGCAAAGTTGAAAGCCAAATTAGACATACAGAAAAGGCAGCCCCAAAGATATTCAAAGAGAAATACAGGCAAAGGCATCCACATATGAAAAATGTCACAATAAAAAATAATATCACAAATAGGGAATGTAGAAAAGAAGATTAATAAAGTAGAAGTTAAAAAAATAGAAGTTGATGCTATGGAATGCTTGTTAGGTGAAGGATTTGATGTAGAAGGTCTAACACAGGTTACTTCACAACATGCTGGAATGAGTCCCCAAAGTAAGTAGAAACAGGAAGATCAGGAGACATCTGAAGAAGAAATATGGACATGGGAAAGAAAAAGTGATTTAATATGGTGTAATATTTATGCAAAGCAAAAAGCAAAACTAATCAATAAAAAAAGAGCGTCAACAAAGAATTTTGAGGAGAAATACAGGCAAAGGAATCCAGACGTGGAAAACTTTACAATACAGAAAATAAGAAGACAAAGAGGAAAAGTAGAAAAGAAGATTAGCAATGGAGAAGTTAAAGAAATAGAAACTGAGGTCATGGAGTACCTGCGAAGTGAAGGATTCATTGTAGAAAATCTAATTCAGAAAGCACCACAACAGGATAGAGCAGTGGGCATCCAAATTAAGTTGAAACCAGTAGAATGGGAAGCAACTGGTCAGTTGCCATATGAAGATATTTTGGAGTCTTCCACAGGAAACCAGTATAAATGTTTACTTGAAGTTGGACAGAAAGGGAAGGAACAGGAACCTGTGGCAACTCTGATGCAGTCAATGTTGAGGAGTGATAGGCCAGTGAGTTCCCATATGATAGAGCAATGGATGACACAGGATGATATTGAAGAGAATGTGTCGCAGGAAGATGCTATAGAACTTTCTATAGAATGCCCACAGGAAATGGAGAACAAAAAATGTGCCTTCAGTTTAGAAGAAAATGAGCCAAGAGAAGAGCTGCTTGATTTAGTAGAGATATATAGATATATTAAGATCATTGAAAGAAATAGACTGCAGAAGGTCAATAAAACCCTAAAAGTCAGAAGTTTGATAAAACAAATGAACACAGTAATTAGAACTGAGCACAGAGATCCATGAGACATGACAGAAATAAACAGAATATATTACTGTGCAGCTAAATTAATAACAGATAAAGTTCTACCACAAGAACACAGGGTAGTAAGGGAAAGGAAAGAGAGAAATCAAATACCATCATTGAAGTATCGAATAGAAAAAAACTATAAAGCAATTAAGACAAGAAGTGTCATTGTTAAAAAAGTATAGAAGAGGGAACAGATCAACAAAAATACTCAGAAAGATAGATGTGATAAAAGCAACACACAATATTAGAGCAGATCAGGATCTACCATGCACTTTTGCAAATAAACTAAAAATCTCAGCACATGCAGAAAAACTCGAAGATATGCACATAAATATAAAGGAAAAGTACAAAATAAGCAATTTATTGATGACCCCAAAAAGTTTTATAGAGAATTTGGAAAAAAGGCAAAAGGAATTGAAAGACCACCCAAAAATGGCTGTGGGGAAAAATATACAGGGGCATGCATCCTTCAGTATGGGTACAACTCAAATGACATTAAGGCAATTATGGAAAGGCACTGGAATATATTTAGTGTGGACACGAACATTTTAGAAACAATGGGGGATAGGCCAAGGTTCGTATATAGTAATGCAAGTAACCTAAAGATGGAATTTGAAAGGAAAAAAGATAGAGCAGCTTGTAAGGATGGTATAAAAGGTACAGTAAAATGTGGTAATTGTAACCAGTGCACATATATTGATGGTAGAATCTCATTAGTCTTGCAGGACACTAATTCTACAAACATTAAATTTAGGAAAGGGAACTGCAGAACATCCCATTTAGTGTATTTAGCAACCTGCACACAATGCACTTGTTACTATGTAGGAAAAACGGAGAGATGTCTCCGCAATAGAATTTATGATCACTATTACTGTATCAAAAAAGGAGATGAAAAGAACGCACTAAGCAAACATCTGAAGACCAGTAAGACTTGTGACAAGTTTATATTTGGAATATTAGAAACTGTACAGATTAATGCTAGAGGGGGGAATATAAAGAAAAAAATAGGTGAGAGAGAGGTATGGTGGCAAATTAAATTAAATGCCACTGTCCATCCTGGTTTAAATGAATATATTTCCATTAAGCCTATGTTGGATGATGACAGAATTTAGTTTATCCAACAATTTCTAGAGATATTGTGACATCATTCTGTACATTTCATTATTCTGTCACATAATGTTACACGCTTGTGGCTATCATAGCTCAATTTCTATTAGAATTATGTTAAATATTGGTTACAAGTAGATTTTTTTTAAATGCTTATTATGTGTAAGGTTTTATATTTATTATCATGTACATGTAAAATATATTTGAACTAGATTTATGTATTTAGAACACAATTGGGTTGGTTTTCCAGAGGTAGCAGTTAAAGGGTTAAAGATTTTAGCTAATTGAACTAAATTATGTAATTAGACGAATATGTGTGAGAGTATATAAGCTGTATTTTTTAAATGGACAGTGTTCTGATGAAGTCTATTTATTATAGATGAAAGCGCTCAACCTGTCTTATTAACTTGTTTTATTAAAACGATTTTTGCTGCTACCTGTGTGGACTGAAAAACATTTTTAGTGGTATACCAGCAGATACCACTATTTCCGCATACTGCCTTATTGGAACTGAATTTTGTGGTTTTGGGCATTTGTGTTGCTGTTCCAGTCATCGTTTTTTCTTATTTACTCAGTTAGTGACACGCCGGCAGTATGGACTCATTGGATGAAATGCCATCTCTTTTCTCACCCAGGCGGGATGAGATATACAAATTACAGTCGGAGATGGCGATTGTTAAGGGTGAACTAACACGTTTGATTGAATTGTTGACCCAGGGGGAGCCTCCCTATGGTGCTGGTCATGCCATGACATCATCGCGCGCCTTGAGGAGAGAGGAGAAGCGCGCGAATCTGGGGGAAGCCAGGGACAACAGTCATGAAGGAGATTTGTTTCAACGAGCCTCTCATGGATCCGGAGAAAAGTCATTTAATGGTGTCGACAACAACGCTAGTCGAGGAATTACAGGATCGGAGGTCGTTTTTCAGGATTTAGGAGCAAAACCGAAATGGATGGTGCCAAAAAGAACTTATGCCATGGCTTCAAACGGAGCTATTACAGGTACTGTCAACAAGTGTAATGGCTTAAAACGCAAAATAGGGAGAGACATTCATAAATACTTGTCTAATGAGGTGGATTTTAATATCAATAATAACCATTGCAAGTACAAATCAAACGGAAGTTCGGATGCAACTTTAAAAGAATGTATTACCAGTTTTGGTAGCAAACTAAAGTTATTAAAAAGCATTCAATTGGACAACAGTTATTTAAAACAATGTATGGACATTCATATAGTCCATATGGGACTCCGTTTTTTTAAAGTTCCCATTGGTGTTGATTTAAATGATGAAAATATTGATGAATGTAACAGAATGTTTAACAACTTTGGTATGGAGTTTATGAAATTCATCATTACTTGTAATGATAAAAAAATATGTAAACTATTAACTGAAGTGGAAGCTTTAAATGAAAAAATTATTAGTGATGTACTGTTTGATGAAATGGAAACTTTATATAACAGTCAGTTTGAATGGGTAGAAAAAATTATTGATAAGCAGTTTGATAGAAAATGTAAGAAAATGCGGAGAGATAGGGACCAATATGCAAAAAAAGAAGCGTACAAGTGGGAACATAGGAACAGCAAAGCTTCTTTTAAAAATTACAGGACTGTTAGGAATGGTAACAAGCCACAAGAGGGTGAATATTTTGGAAAACAGCCTGTTTTTTATAAGCACACATACACTAACACTAAATCTAATAGTTATCAGTCTAGGAATGAAAATTTTTTAGAAGAAGGAGACAGATTGTGGGATCGAGAAGAATGGAAGGACAAAAGCACCCACAAGGGGAGGGAGCAGAAAGAAAGATATCAACATGTCAATTCAAGACAACTGGGAAGGAGATTGGACAGAACATTTTAAAGCACAATGATGTTCACTACAGTATGGGGGAATACAATATTTTCAATTACACAAATATTGGCATTAATAAAGAACATTTTGAGTTGTTTGCAAAAGGGTTGAAGTTTATTCCATATAAAAAATTCAATGTAGTTAGCAGCATTATTGATTTTAAAAAATACATTAGGAAACTGAATCTAGAACTATTATATAGGAACAAGTGCTTCAAAACCAGTGAGTTTAGAGTTAGAAGTACTTACACTCCACCCCTTAACAGTTTACTAGCTATTTATGAAAAACTTGTCATTGACGACATGTACAAGTATTTCAATAACAGCATTAACAATAAAATAAACTACAATCTTACCTATGAGCAGTACAAGTTATTGAATGATTTGAGGAGTAACAACAAAATAAGAATCATGAAGCCAGATAAGGGTGGTGGAACTGTATTGTACAACACTACTGAGTATATTAATAAGATCAACATGTTGCTAATTAGTTCAGGGAACTATGATATCTCTTCTATTAACAAAGTCAATATAGGATATCATAAAATTGATTTAGTCCTGGAGGACTTGTTCATAGAGGAAAGAATTGAAACAGACTTGTACAATTACTTAAAAGTAAATGGCCCCATTATTGCCACAAAAGTAGGTATACCGAAAGTGCATAAAAATGTTCTAGATCCCCCCTTCCGTCCAATAATATCAGGGAATAAATCTAAAACTTTTGTATTTGGAAAAGTAGTGGACAAATGGTTAAAATCAAGTTATGACAAAGTCCATCATCTATTAAAAGACTCATGGGATTTTTTGAGAAGATTGACACCTAACTTATGTAAATCTGATATTATCATGGTAACCATTGATGTGGTAGATTTATTCTCCAGTATTCCCATTGAAGAGGGCTTAAGTAGATTTAGTAGCAGTATGGATGAATTAAGAGTTGCTGACAATGATAGAAAAGATTTAATTATGGAATTTGTAGACATCGTATTAAAACATAATTATGTGTATTTTGAAGGAGAGTATTACAGGCAATGTAAAGGGGTAGCGATGGGGGCGGCGTGCGCCCCCATATTCGCCAATTTATTTTTGCTTGACTGGGAGAAAGAGCATATACTTAACAGTGACTGGTGGAAATATATAGATGTGTACACCAGATTCTTGGACGACCTGTTCTTGATTTGGAATGGGGGCGTAAAAAAATTATCAGAGTTTATAGCATATTTAAACAGTAGGTGTGAGTACCTGCAATTTACTACTAATATGAGTAAAAAATCTATATCATACCTAGACACTGAGATAACTGTAACGAACAAGAGATTTACATCCAAAATACACAGAAAAGAGACATTCAGCAACTCATACTTACATTTCAATAGTTGCCACTCTTACAAACAGAAGAAAAGTATTGTAAAAGGTCAATTCATAAGAGCGGCCAGAATGACCTCTGAAGTATCTGATTTGGAAACAGAATTGGACTTGATTGGAAACATGTTTAGAGGTAGAGGGTACCCCGATAGTTTGATCATTGAATTAAGACAATATGTTATTAGCAACAGAAACACTAGATATCAGGCCATTTTGGGCATAAATGAGGAGGTTCATACAGGCCAGGCTATTGCTAACCAGGCTGTGGGGAAAAAATATACAGGGGCATGCATCCTTCAGTATGGGTACAACTCAAATGACATTAAGGCAATTATGGAAAGGCACTGGAATATATTTAGTGTGGACACGAACATTTTAGAAACAATGGGGGATAGGCCAAGGTTCGTATACAGTAATGCAAGTAACCTAAAGATGGAATTTGAAAGGAAAAAAGATAGAGCAGCTTGTAAGGATGGTATAAAAGGTACAGTAAAATGTGGTAATTGTAACCAGTGCACATATATTGATGGTAGAATCTCATTAGTCTTGCAGGACACTAATTCTACAAACATTAAATTTAGGAAAGGGAACTGCAGAACATCCCATTTAGTGTATTTAGCAACCTACACAAAATGCACTTGTTACTATGTAGGAAAAACGGAGAGATGTCTCCGCAATAGAATTTATGATCACTATTACTGTATCAAAAAAGGAGATGAAAAGAACGCACTAAGCAAACATCTGAAGACCAGTAAGACTTGTGACAAGTTTATATTTGGAATATTAGAAACTGTACAGATTAATGCTAGAGGGGGGAATATAAAGAAAAAAATAGGTGAGAGAGAGGTATGGTGGCAAATTAAATTAAATGCCACTGTCCATCCTGGTTTAAATGAATACATTTCCATTAAGCCTATGTTGGATGATGACAGAATTTAGTTTATCCAACAATTTCTAGAGATATTGTGACATCATTCTGTACATTTCATTATTCTGTCACATAATGTTACACGCTTGTGGCTATCATAGCTCAATTTCTATTAGAATTATGTTAAATATTGGTTACAAGTAGATTTTTTTAAAAATGTTTATTATGTCTAAGGTTTTATATTCATTATCATGCACATGCAAAATATATTTGAACTAGATTTATGTATTTAGAACACAATTGGGTTGGTTTTCTAGAGGTAGCAGTTAAAGGGTTAAAGATTTTAGCTAATAGAACTAATTTATGTAATTAGATGAATATGTGTGAGAGTATATAAGCTGTATTTTTTTAAATGGACAGTGTTCTGATGAAGTCTATTTATTATAGATGAAAGCGCTCAACCTGTCTTATTAACTTGTTTTATTAAAACGATTTTTGCTGCTACCTGTGTGGACTGAAAAACATCTTTAGTGGTATACCAGCAGATACCACTATTTCCGCATACTGCCTTATTGGAACTGAATTTTGTTGTTTTGGGCATTTCTACCACAAGAACACAGGGTAGTAAGGGAAAGGAAAGAGAGAAATCAAATACCATCATTGAAGTATCGAATAGAAAAAAACTATAAAGCAATTAAGACAAGAAGTGTCACTGTTAAAAAAGTATAGAAGAGGGAACAGATCAACAAAAATACTCAGAAAGATAGATGTGATAAAAGCAACACACAATATTAGAGCAGATCAGGATCTACCATGCACTTTTGCAAATAAACTAAAAATCTCAGCACATGCAGAAAAACTCGAAGATATGCACATAAATATAAAGGAAAAGTACAAAATAAGCAATTTATTGATGACCCCAAAAAGTTTTATAGAGAATTTGGAAAAAAGGCAAAAGGAATTGAAAGACCACCCAAAAATGAAGTAGATACTTTTTGGCGAAGTATCTGTGAAGATCTGTGAAGATCTTGAGGAACATAACAAAGATGCTAAATGGCTAGAAGAAGTAAAAGAAAGAATAAGAAATCTAAAGGTACAGGATATGAAATGGATGAAGTAACAGCCAGAGAGATTGAAACAAGGTTAAGAAAAGCCTCTAATTGGAAAACCCCACGTCCAGATGCAGTACCTAACTTCAAGCTAAGAGTATTAACTTCTTTGCATGAAGACTTAGCCATGAGTAAGAACAATTTATATGTTCACCCCAAGCAGGCACTAGCCTGGTTAATAACAGGAAAAACAATGCTCCAACTTAAGAGTGAAGCTGCAAGTTATCCTAAAAACTATAGACAAATAACTTGCGTTCCGATGACGTATAACCAAAATTGATGCCGACAGAGTTTATAGTCATTAGAAGAAAATTCAATTATGGCAGTAGAACAAAAAGAGTAATAAAAGAAAGTCATATGGAACAAAGGATCATTTGTTGCTAAATAAAGTAATAGTGGTAAACTGTAAAAAGGGGAAGAATATGGCATGGATTGACTACAAAAAACATTTGACAGTATCCCACATTCATGGATAAAAGAGTGCTTAAAAATGTATAAGATATACCCTACACTGATCAATTGCATGATCTGACAGTGACAATATAACAGTGACAGAACACTTTGCAATTAATTAAAGACAAATTATTATTCCAGGAATAAAAATTAAAAGGAGGCTATCCCAGGGTGGCTCCCTGTCACTGCTGCTATTCTGCCTTGCCCTTAACCCATTAAGCTGTCTACTTAACATATTAGGCCATGGCTATAATTTGGTTCATAGAAAACAACAAAGTATAAAGCCTTCTCATCTTCTCTTTGTTGATGATTTAAAACTGTATAGCTCATCAGATGAGGAACTGAAAGCACAACTCCAAGTAGTAAAAACTTTTTCATATGATATAAGAATGTCATTTGGTCATGATAAATGTGCAAAAGCAACCTTTAAAGCAGGAGAGCTGCAGCACCAAGAAAACATCAGTTTGAGACAAGAATGTGATATAAAAGAACTTGAGCAAGAGGGAGTGTATAAATATTTGGGAATTGATGAAGGATCAACAATAAAACATGAATAAATGCAAATAAAACATAGTAAGAAATTCAAGCTATAAACCAATTTGGTCTCCCTGTCCTAACTTACAGTTTTGGAGCGATTGACTGGCCCCAAAACATGATGGCTAGATTAAATAGGAAATCAAGAAGGATGCTTCATGCTTCTCAAATGATTTATAAAAATCAGTGCATACCAAGATTATATATTCCCCATTCCAAAGGAGGTATAGGCCTCCTTGAAATTGATTACATGTATAAATCTGCAATCATGGGACTGCATACATATCTGCTGACCTCACAAGAACCAAACATAGTGAAAGTTTTGAAAAATGAGGATAGTAAATCTAAAATGACTTTCCTGTTTAGTCTAGCAGAAGCATATCAATGTCAAGCAGGAATGGAAATCAAACCAGAAGTAGATAAAAATCAGGCAGCAAATGAATGTGCCAAAAAAACAAAAGAAAGAATATAAGGTGAAGGATCAGGTGAGAAGACAAGAAATGTGGAAAATGCATAAATACAGTTGCAAGTATAGAAAACTCATGGAAGAACCTCATGTTGATGAGAAACGAATGCAGGAATGGTTAAGGAGAGACAAATTCAAACCAAAAGATGAAAGGTTAATATTGGCAGCCTAAGATACATACACTATGATTTACAAAGTTCATTTAACATGTTGGAGAAACAGACAAATGTAGGTTTTGTAAAACAGAATTGGAAACAGTCGCACACCTCATTGCTGGCTGTGACATACTAATGGCAGAAGGACTATATACTGAAAGGCATAATAATGTGGCAAGACTGTTGCACTGGGGATTGTGCAAAAATTATAATAGTGAAGAAGCTGAAAAATCACTGGAAACATGAACCAAAAAGCATCATAGAGCATGATGAAGTCTATATCACATGGGATCACCCATTACAAACAGTTCAAAAGATAGATGCGAGAAAACCAGATATAGTGATCAATGAAAAGAATATAAAAGTAGCATTGATCATTGAAATCTCTACAGTGCCTTGTGCACAGAGAGACACAAAGTCATAAAATATTAGGATGTGCAGGCAGAAATGAGAGCAATGTGGAAGAAAGATGCCCAGACATTTCCAGTAGTAGTTGGAGCAATGGGTCTTAGAAAAAGAATCTACAATCGTATTTAGATATGTGACCAATACATGTAACTTCATACAAACTGCAGAAGTAGTCTTTATTGGGCACATTGTGGGTGCTGCGAAGAGCACTTCTGGCTGATATCAAAGACTGAAACAGTACTAATTTCATGAACTTTAATTGTACTTTGAGTTAGGAATGGGGTCAATTTCCGTCATGGTATTAGAAACCCAAAAGACTTGGAGAAATTAAAAGAGGCAGAAACAATATTATATTCATAAAGTAGCAGAAAGTATACTAAGAACTAAGCCAACACAAGAATGGAGAAAGGAGATTTTGCTGATAGGGATTACTGCAATTAGGGGTACATAGAAAATGCAAGAGAGGTTGGAATTTACTGGCAAAAACTGACAAAGAAACCAAGGAATTGGGATGAAATAATGAGAGAACGAAAGGTAATAGAATGGAAAGAGGCCAATAATGCAACTGGACTCCAGACTAGAGACTGATTTCCCTATCAGGGATTAAAATCAGAGTACAGGCAAAGTGAAAGGGATAGTGATGATCCTAAGTGAAAAGCTTTTTCTGGAAGAATATTTAGCTGAATCTAGAACAGAAGCTGCTGTTAAAAAGGGATAATTGGTAGGGTATATAAAACACTGAACAATAACTATAGGAATCAATCAAAGGAGGTTAGAAATGATTGGGAGGAGAGATTGGATAAGCAATGTAAAAAGGAACATTGGCATGATATATGTATGGCTTCCAAGTATGCAACAAAGTCTAGAAGATTTAGAATTTTTGCTTGGACATTTTTGCATAGGTATTTTTATACCCCAAGCAGACTACAAAGGATTTTTCCTCAGGTAGATGGCAAATATTGGATGTGTAATGGGGAAGAAAGAAATAACTGGGAACATATGTTTTGGGAGAGCAATGAATTGTCAGACTTTAAAAATTCCCTACAGAGTACTCTGTCAGAAATATTGGATGAGCAAATGGGTGTGATTCAGGAAATGGTTATTTTGAGCTGGGATATAGGATCTGAATTGCCTAGACATAACAAGGTCTTGTTAAGTTTAATTCTGGTGGCTGCCAAAAAAAAGCAATTACTAGAAAATGGAAATCAAAGTCTAAACCTTCTGAATTTGAAGTATTGAATATTGTAACAGAGATAAAAGAATTGGAGGTGGGATATTTAGAAATAAATGGAAATTGTGCAAATTAAGGGAAGGCAGGAATTGGGGAATTTGAATACTGCTGAATTCACAATAGTTACACAAATGAACATATGTGATGTATAATGTATGTAACTGGGAACATGTTAATATGGCTTGTTTTCTTTTATATAACTGTATGTTTGCCTGTATCTTAGATGATAATAAAGGTGTTAAGAAAGTAAACCAATCTAAAATGAGGTGCAAACACATAATAGCAAAATAAGGGTTCATATCACATTATCGAAAGCCGATAACATCGAATGCCACAATGTCAAACCCTGTGCAGCGAACGCTAAAAATAGCAAAGCTGAAGAACATTGAATTCTTTCCTAGGGAAAGAATCCGGTTGTCTGTTTCTGTGACTTCGCTATATTTAGCACTGAGGTGGAAAGTTACGGGGGTTCAGGTAAATGTGTGATTGTGTGGACGTTAGGTTTAGGGCATGGGTTAGGTGAGTGTGCGATAGTGACAGAGTTTAGGGTTAGGGGCGGGTTAAGTGAGTTAGGGTTAGGGCACGGGTAAGGTGAGTGTGCGATAGTGACAGACCTTAGGGTTAGGGTTGGGTTAAGGTAATTGGATAGATGGTAGTGTTTGTATAGTTTAGTGTAGGGTTAGATGTATGATTTTAAGTGTAAGTGTGTGGATCGCTGTTATTTTGGTGTGCCTGTGTTGTGTGAATGTGTTTCGGAATACCAAACTTTTTCCCTGGGGAAAAAATTTGCTGTTCTGAATGTTCGATATTGTGTGCTTTAGATTATTTAGGTTCGATTAAATGGTGTTCAGTGTTTTCTGCTTTTGATTACGTGATATAAATGCCAAAATAAACCTAAAAATACACAGTTATGTGTTTTCGTTCATAAAAAATAATAGGACTTCATCAGAATCTGAACATTTGGATGTATGTGGTTTCAGTCATTTGTGTGGTCAGCACATTTTTATTTGATGTTTTATATTTTGAACATTTAACATGCTGAGCATTCAAGATATAATCTCACACACACACACACCTATATATATATATATATATATATATATATATATATATATATATATGTGTGTGTGTGTGTGTGTGTGTGTGTGTGTGTGTGTGTAAAATGATCTAACTCAGTAAATATTGACAAAAACATCTATACTCAAAAATATCTAAACATAGAATGTCAATAAATCTAACTATATCCAAAACTAATGCTGCACTCCCCACACCCCTTGCTAATTATCTGTTGTGACTGACTCCTTTGGACCTAGATTCTGAGAAATTTGATGTCTCCACCAACTGATTTCCTTTTTCATAAATACCAGGACTGTCATTTGAAAAGAGAATGGGTCCAAAGAGATTTCAGGTGCCATTTTATCTTTTTCACAAGGAGACTTGCAAGAGGTTTCATGAAAATCATGAAAGCCACCACACCCAAAATCATGAACTAGTCCCTCATGTGACTGAAGTCTGAGTGGAAAACCCCTGGAATAATTCTAAACATAAATTTATTTTTTCAAGTGGAAGAAAAGCTCTTTGTACTGATGTGTCCAGCAGGCACCTCTGAAACACAGCCCCGCGTGAAAGAGTCAAAACAGACTTTTGAATATTTTCTTGAATTCTCAGCTCATATAGGAGATCTATTACCCAGGTTAGACATACTTGACACTTTGAAAATGATTCTACAAGTCATCTATGTCTGGAAAACTGTGGATACCCTGTCTGCAGTGGGCTATAACATGAACTAGACACTTAGTGAATACCCTTGGAGCAGTGGTTAGCCCAAAGGGTAAGGCAGAGAACTGATAATATGATCCAGACATACAAAACCTTAAGAAACACCTGAAATCTGGATGAAAAGGAACGTGATTATATGCATTTTTAAATACAACATTACTAAAAAACTCAAATGCGAAAGAAGGGGTAACAGGATGTGAAGTCAAAGGATTTTGAACTTGGGCACTACTACAAACTGATTCAGGAAAGAAAAATCTAGAACTGGTTGCTAGGATATTTTTTCTTTCTTTTAACACTAAAATCATTCTTGAATAAAATCATTTCCCTAAGTGGGAAGAAGGAACAACTTTTATTACTTCCTGAGATATGATATGTTGTAAGTCAGGAGGAAAGATAAGGATATGGTCTCGGAGATGAGGAAGAATCTAAGAAAAGGAAGAATTTCCTCCCACTGTCACTTGTATCCTAGGTGGATCACATTTAGTACCTATTTGTCTGAAACAATCTGTTGTCAAAGAGAGAAATGGAGATTTAGACTTTCTGGAAGGGATAAGAGACTGCCAGGGTGGGTTGGGGGTGGGGGTGGGGGTCTCTTATATAGTCATTCATCCTTATTGGACTGACATTTGTTCTGGGGGTCCTGCTATTGTGTTTTTAATGGCTACTTACAAGCATTCTGCTGAAAATGTTTATTTTGTTTCTTGACAAAATTGGATGAGGGAGCAGAAAATCCTTTGGAAAATTTATAGGAGTGCTGCAATTTGAGATTCTCTGACACAGATTTCCAATCTAATTACATTTTTTGATAACCACTGACTAGTGGGTCCAAAACCTAAATCTCTCTTCAAAGGATAATTCAAAATATCATTTTGACATATTCTGGGAGGTTCTGAGAACATAACCAGGCAAACTTCGTCAAATAGTATCAGTGACAACAGCCCTGCAAGTAGAGTCAAAAATGCACTTCAAACAATGAGTAATGAACTGAGAAATACAAGAAGCTAAACTACACTTAACAAGAGGAAACTGCAGTCAAAACATTTCTCATACTTTCACATTTACTCAGTATAAACTTTAACATATGACCCCACCAATTTAGAATTCTAAAAATCAATGTTGCAGAAGCACAGACTTTTTCCCAAACTTATCAACAGCTTTACTATCCTTGTCAGAAGGAGAGGGATTAGACTCAGCTGAAAGCATGGCAGCAGCTGTTTGGGATTATTATATAAAGACTTGAAAGACTGAGGAACTTTATATATTGTATGTGGTTTCTTAGTGGTGGCAGGTTGCCTCTCCGAGAAACCACAGGTTGTCTCAAACACATTCTACAATGATGACTGTACTGGGGAATGGATGAGGGTTCTGGAAATTCCAGTTGTAGCAAATCATGATATTTTCTAAGACAATGAGAAATCTCAGTACTTTCTTACTGAAAACAGCGGTTCATCCTTGAAAATAGTCTCAGAGAGAAAGACAGTCTATCAAAGGGACTTTCACACACCACAATCTCATCAGAATCTGAATCAGAAACCTAAAGAGAAAAGACTGCGTCTGTCCCTTCACATTTTGCTACAGCTTCCAAATCATGAACCTCTTCCAGGGAAGAGGAATCCCTTTTTTATTTTACCAAAAAACACCTTACAAGTAGGGTCAATAGCCTACACAAGACCCTTAGCCAAGCCCCAAAAATTACTCCTGTCCAGAAAATCTGACACAGGCGATGCTAAATGTTTAATTTTCTGTCTCTTTTTGACATGAAAGTTAAGGCAAACACACCCAATATTGCCACAAATACTCAAGGAATGAGCACAGCATTCTGATTAAACAGGGCCACATGCCCTGTCCCTTCTCCCATGACCAACAAGAATGTCTCTCCTTTGCCAACTGCTGGACCCCAACAGCCTCACAGGACATGGGTAACCCCTGGTCTATGGTGGCTGTATTTAAAACACTGGAGAGAGAGAGAGAGACAAAGAAAATGATGAGTGGTGGTAAGGAACCAGTGTTGGACCCAGCAGAGTCACCCATCTGTGTCTGTGGAAAATTACCAGTCTGCTGTGATGGCAATTGCTCTTTAGTTGACTCTTTCTTTTGAGGCTGGAATAAGGTTCCATGGTCAAGTCAGAAAATGTGTTGTTTCTTCCAAGAGCTTGGCAGCTATAGTCAGTAAAGCAGAAAAAGTAGGAATAAAGTAATTTTTTTCCACTGAAAATACAGTAAAAAGTAAACATTTTACCCAGCCCCAAAATTATAATCTACTTAGTTTCTCCAAAAACAAACTAGTTTTAAATAATTTTAACAACTTTTTATCACAAAAGTAAAACAGTGTGCTCCAGTTAAAAGTATAAAAAACAGGAGACAGTCAAGGAAAATACTTTTTCATAGCTTAAAAGTATTTTTTGTTACAAAACAGTTAGTTTAAACAAATAGAAAAGTAATGTAAGAAGATTCTCCCCAAAGGGAACTTATTTGCCCAAAAATAACATTAGCCAACCCTTGACACTCAAAAGTCAGCACATGAGCACTCATCTTTCTCTTTAATCAGCTCAGCTCAAGCTGAATAATGGTTTGGATGTGTGGAAGGTGCCCTGAACCTTTGAAAGATGATGTATTGCAATAGTGATATATGAGAAGAACATCAACTTGTTACTTTTATATGCATGTAAAGTAATATTGCAGAATACATATTATTCTGCAAGGCCAAAAAAGAAGTACTTGGAAGGAGGTTCTGGAATTTTCAGATAATACATTTTGTTAGTTCCATCTACCCATCCATCTATCCATCCATCCATCCATGGTGCCTGTTATACACTTACCAACCTAGATCCATCTATTTATAATACTTTAAAAGAAGTAAAAGACATAAACTGACAAATACAGCCCTAAGTCGGACTTTCTCTGTAATCAAATGTAAAATAAATAAATAAATAAATAAAATAAAAGTCCATTAAGAACCTGATGGGCCCTGTTGCTTGGCCCCCAGGACTGCTAGTAATCTTGGTAGTCCTGTACATTGTGTTATTTATAGTGAATGACTTTATGTTTACAAGTGTTAGTACATTTTATGGCTGAATGCAAGCTACACAATGAGATCCTGGAGTACAAATAGCATCAATAGTTTGAAGAAAGCTACTCTTGTTATGTTCATCTACATTGTACTTCTCCACTGTCCAAATGTTTCACTCTCTATGATATTGCCTTAAATTTTTGCCCTGTCCCTTGTAAAAGTTTTGATTTTCTGGTAAATTGATGAGGACTGCAGTCTATTAATAATGCCAGACATTATAATTTCACATCTTCACTTATTCAGAAAATGCATGTTGATGTAAAAGCTGTGTTCTGTTAAAATTTTAAGTCAATTAAAGTAATATTTAAAACTGTACCTTATTTTAGCCCTTTCCCTCTATTATTTTTGGCTTTAACCAGAATTTGTGATCAAAGAAGTTGAGAGGTATAATCTACACTGAGCTAAACGTAATGTCTTGGACCTTTCTTTTAGCTTCTCTGTTCAGTTAATGATTTGAGCCTTTCTTTTGCTGGCCTAAAACATCAACTTGACACCCATGTACAAATTGTTTGTTCTGTTTTGGTGAGCAGATCTTGAATCTAATGATTTTGATCAAACAAGTCCTGCTGCTGAAGTATGATGTAACCAAATGACATTCTAAGTAGATATCCGAGATTTCCATTCAGCATCACTTAATACAGTCATCTGATATGTATTTTCTACCTGTTCTTGTGTATCACTGGGACTTTAAGAGATTTGGGTTGAGGTTCATCTACCCTCAACTTTTTTTAGTGAGCCAAATGCTCATGAATGTTCTTACTCAGCCATTACTAAGTTGAAATGGTTATCCAGTAAATAGTGCTTCAAGAAACAGTGGGCCCATTTTATTGCTAAACACTCTTTTTCTGTGGTGGTGCTGCGGTAGCATTGTTGCCTCACAGCAAGATGTTGTCCCGTTCGATTCTCAGCTACAGCGTCTTCTGTGGAGACATGCGTGAATGGGCATATCTTCATTGAAGGTTGTGCGTTAGGGCCGGCAACTCAGCACGTAAAAATCAACTGCCAATCATTAGCAGACCGGAGTTCCACTGTGGCGACCCCTAACCGGGAAAAGTTGAAAGACACAACAACAACTCTTTTTCTGTGGCTATCTCTTAGGTTCATAGGTTCATAGGTGTTTTCTAGGATAACTACCACATGGGGCTTTTTAAGCCTAGCCATGAATATCAAATCACTGACAAGTTCTGGTACCCTTGTTAAGTGAAAGCAGGGGCTTGGGAGGTTAAACATTTAGA